>NC_072776.1:559775-698994 GCF_022539595.1 Amphiprion ocellaris | reverse complement strand
TGAGAAACTTTAAAAACTTGGGTCTTCAGACTGTCTGAAGGTTCAAACTAACAGAGAAGTACTGAGAAACTTTTAAAACTTCAGTCCTCAGACTGTCGAAAGGTTCAAACTAACAGAGAACTACTCAAGAACTTTCAAGATTTCAGTCCTTAGACTGTCAAAAAGCTCAAACTAACAGAGAACTACTCAGGAACTTAGAAGATTCCAGTCCTTGGACTGTCTGAAAGTTAAATCTAACAGAACTACTGTGGGACTTAGAAAACTTCAGCCCTCAGACTGTGTGAAAGCTCAGGTCCTGAGGACTCGGGAGGTGTGGAGGCTTTGGAAAGTCTTGGAACTGAGGGTTCAACCCTCCAGCACAAAGGCTGAAGTCCAACCTCCTGAGAAAAACGGTCGAGCCAAGACTCGAGTTAAAAAAAAACTCGAAAACGACAAAAAATAGATGATAAATGCGCAAAAAAAAGAAGAATTAGTATCTGAGCGAATAGCTCAGGGGATAAGAAGAAGCACTACGACCTGGAAGGTCGCAGGTTCAAGACCCACCACTGGCCTTTTTCTTTCTTTGTCTTTGTCAGGATTTTGAGAAAATTTAAGAAGGGTCTGGTCTTGAACCAGCGACCTGCAGCTCCATAGGCAAATCCTTAACTTACTGAGCTACAGATCAGATAAAAAGACATAATTTCGTCGTCCCTTTGTCATCGTAGTTTCTGAAGTCACCACATGGGCAGAGCCAAGGCAGAGTCTGGGTGGAGTCAGGGCGGAGAGTAGGTGGGGAGGTGGGTGGCGGCCTCCCCCCTCTACTCCCCCCACCGCCCACCACACCTTCCCCCGCCCGACAAGTTCTTCGAGTCTCCACGAGTTCCTCGAGTTTCGACAGGTTTTCCCGTGTTTCTGGAGTTTCCACCAGGTCCGAGGCAGAACAAGTTGTCATGAAGAGGTGTTGAAGTCAGTCAGGATGGACTGACTTTTTACAGCCACTGGAAGGAAGACCACTAGAAGAGCAGATCTTTAACCACCATCCATAAAATCCATGGAGTCGGCTCCAGAGAAATGGAGGAAGGTCAACTTTTATCAACCTCCATCCAGATGTTCAACTTCATATCTTTACTTGGAGATTTTTAGCACCACAAACCTTTAGTATCACACTTTATTATCATTTTTTAGGACTTTCATGGAATCCACCAGCAGATTTACTTTTTGTTGAGAAACTTCATTCTTGTCGTCGTGGGACTGCAGTATGTAAAACTCTTCCTTCTATTTGACCTCATGTTTATTAGTTTTAGTGGAGAAAGTTTGAATTGTCAATTTGTCTCTTAAAAACTAAATAATAAATTGGATTAGTCAAGAGGTTTAAATTTCTTACTTTGTCATATTTTAAATATGACAAAAAAATATAAAAATAAAGCATCTTGAGACAATTTGACCTGTAATTGGCATTATATAAATAAAATTGAATTAAAATTGTATGTATCTTGTAATGTTGGAGTAATTCAGCCATATATGTTGGAAAACACATTTTCTTTGTCATTAATCTGTCATTTTCTCCAGTAATTCATTTCTTCTTTTGGTTTATAAAATGTCAAGCCCAAATATATTCAGTTTACTGTCATAAAAACCAAAAAGATTTACATTCATGATGCTGGAATCAGGCAGTTTTTCACTTTTTATCTTAGTTTAGTTTAGTGTCAGAAAACATTTAGAAATCAACATCAACAAAACACTCAACAAAGATTTGAACATCATTAAAGGGGAATCCAACTTTTGCATGACAATGTCTCATTAAAGGACATTTATCTCCAACGTAAATATGTGATATTCATCCTCTGGAGCTTTCTCTTCACATCGTCTTCCACCTGGACTGGTTTGGTCGGGAGCATGTGCAACAAACATTTGAAAAACTGCACTTTAACATCAATGAATGACACTGAAGTTTCATCTCTACATAAATGAGACTGAGTCTGGATGTGCTGCTCTGTCATTAACTCCTAAGTTTAGGGAAAGTTCAAACAAAAGAGGACAGTTCTGATAAGACTTGAGAATGAGCTTATTCTGAACAAACATCTCAGACTTTCTGAGCTTCAGCACCTCTAGCAAGATATTTTAACAACAAGCAACTCAAGAGATCCAGAAGTTGAAGAGAGTTAGCTTTAGCTGAACCAAAGAACATGTGGGACGCTAACCTAGCAAACATTTCAGACTTTTCTCTGTGAATTCTGAGAAATAATTTACTATTTAATGACAGAGCTACACATCTTAACTCAGTCTCATTAAAACAGACTCTAATTCATTGTCATCCATCCATATTAAAGTGCAGTTACCCAAAATGTTTGTTGCATGAGCTCCAACAAAACCTGTCCAGGTAGAAGGCCACTTTGACAAACAGGAAGTGGAAGATTCCAAGCAGATTTATAGAAGGGTGAACCGGACTGTACTAAGTGTGGTGGAGTATAGAGGGGTGTTTTGTGGGTTTTTAAGGCTGATAATGATTATTAGTGAGACATTTGGACTAGATATTCATTTGCAGTAAATGAAAGTATTTAAAATCTTGAGTTAAACTTAGAAGAACACAAACAGAAAACTTTGTTGATACATTTTTGTTTTGTTTACAGATGTTAAGTTAAAGGAGTTTTATTCGTGACGTATAACCAATCAAATCGCTCCAGAAGACAGATCGACCACAGGTCGATAAAGGTTCAGAGCCAAAGTAGCACCATTTTTAAATGTATTTATTACCGTAAATCAGTAAAAAATAAAATACTTATCATCAGTAAATCAGTCAGCCCACAATTACTACAATTCTACAATGTATGTCTCTTTCCTTTGACTTGTTATTTGTACAATATACAATGTATATGATGGTGTTTTTTCATAGCAAAGGCTATACTATGATGTTTTCTAAGAGACATACGATGCTACTCTGGTTGTTCTGGCTCTGGGCCGCTGCACTCCTCCTCTGTTGTTTTCTGGATTGTACTCAGCTTCATGCCTTCGTCCATCCGGCCTCCGTTGACTCGTCCCGCCTGCCGTCTCTGGAGCTGAAGCTGGATTGGAACAGACCAAAGTACAGTCCAATCACGATGCCAGCTGCCTCTCAAAAGGCTCCTTCATCTGGCAGGTGGCAGCACTTCTTCTGAGGGGAAGCTGAGCTGGTCCAGCAGAACTTTGGAGATGTGTTCCAGTGGTTGGTGGATGTGTGGGGAGATAGAGAGGAACCTTTGAATTGTTCACAAAGGAAAACAGGGAACCCATTGGTAGTTTTAGTTTAGGCTGCTACTGCGGTGTGTGCTTGGGTTTTAAGAGGTGAACAGGAAGTTTTTTTTTGTATTGATTATCTTTTACTTTGTTCCTGGTTGGAATGCCCATCAATGTCAACATGAAGTTCACTTTTAGTTCTGTTGATTTATTTTTATTTTACTAACACCCATTTGTTTTTAACCCCCTCACATGTTGTGTTGTTGTAAACTTACTCCTTCAAATAAATTCTCGTCTAACCCTCTGGAAACCAGCGTTTGGACTGTTTTTGTGTTGCTCCTCACCTACTGACAGCTGTGGACTAAAGGCTATACTGTGACGTTTTTAGAGCAACATGCTATACTATGATGTTTGTTGGGCGACACGCTATACTATAGGCTTTTTTAATTGACATATTACTGTGACATTTTTTTTGTTTTAGTTTATTGATTTATTTTTTAAGCAACATATAAGAATTCCAACAGTTTTAAAAGTTACTATACTTTTACTTGTGCAATGAAATTATTATTCTATGGCATTTTTTTAGATGACATTATACTCTGATGTTTTCTTGAATTACATACTATTTTGACAATATACTGCACTATGACATTTTTTGAACCACATATCATACATGACAATTTTGGGCAACATCCTATCATTTTGCGCTTTTTGAACCACATAATAATGTATGTTTTGTTTTTTTTTTTCTTGCCAACATGCTGTACTATGAACTACAAGCCATACTATGTTATTCTTGAGTAAAGCATACTATACTTTGACATTTTCTGAACTACATCCTATACTATGGCGTTATACACAGAGTGCTTTGGTTACATGTTGATTTATAATCTAGATTTTTTTCTGTTATGTTTTTTGACAGGATAACCACAGACCTGACTGTGAACACCGTTGACACCCACCTCAGGGAGACGCTGCCTAAGATCTCAAGGCTGCTTGGTCGTGGTCTTTCTGGCACGTACTCTTCCAAGATAAGCCGGGAAGTTTAACACTGATGGAATGACACCAGGTCTAAGCCGACAAACGTCCAATTCCTCCTCAACCCATAGTCTCTGGGAAACCTACATGGAGTAAGAAAAGTAGACAGAGAAGTAATTGTCTGTACACAACATATTAAAAAGAAATCATGCTAATAAATTAAGTACAAAGAACCGAATTCGCCAATATACTGGAGACCAGAGCTATTTAATTTGATAAGTATAACCTTGTTTAGTAACATTTCAATTATTTGAGAGCAGTCCTAAAGAACTGCCTGTAATCCCAATCATAAAATGGATTTGGAGGAAGAACATAGATTGTAATCTGGATATACATGAGTTAGGCTTTATAACTACTATTGGTAGTATTGGTGGTAGTAATAGCAATGTGACTACTACTAGTAGTAGTGATAGTACTCACTACTGCTGCTGATACTGGCACTGCTACTACAACCTGTAATACTATTACAAATGCTGATACTACTTCTATGACTCTAACAGCTGTTTATACTACTACTACTGCTTGTACTTTTAGTATTACTACTACTGCTTGTACAACTATACTACAGCTACTATTAATCGTCTGGTATTTGGTTGTCAAGCTGCTAGCTCGCCTTAGTGTTTTGCTAGTGGCTAACTAGTTAGCTCTCATAGACTGGAAGCTCTCAACAAGATTTCATAATGAAAAAAGAGCCAAAAACTATTCTTACCTATGAAAAGTCATTCCAAGTTTCCTTGTCTCAATCGTACGACGTAGTGTGTAACTGTATGCAGCACAGTGAGCCGGCATACTTGTTGTTTCCGTTTTCACGCCGTCTGCATTGACGGAATGCACTGAAACTTTTCCCCGACTAGCTTAGCCTCACTGTAGCACGCAGCTCAAAGGGGCGTGTCCTATCTACTCATTCATATCTATGAGAACAACGGTAGCTGCACATAAGGACGTCTGACGTTGATGAGCTGCGTAAATACCATTATATACAGTCTATGGTAAATACGTATGTGAATCGCATCATTGGCTGCAGCAGCCAGTCACCGGTCACTCACTGACTCACATTGAAAAATAGCACAGAATGAATTGTTACGGGTTTATTTTATTTACAATTTAGGTTGGGTTTTTTTCTGTGCGCGGAGATCGTGTCAGCGGTGCGCAATTGAGTAGGCGCGCAACTTAGAGGGAACATTGGTCAGAACCCTGGCAAACGTATTTTCATTAGTTTTTTAAGTGGAAGTCACAAATAAAGGAGCTCTTGGTTTTTCCCGGCGTTACTGAGTCCAAAGCTGCTGTTTCAACACAGAACGTTCACATGCATCCATAAACCTCTCAGCACTCAAACACCCACAGACAGGCGGCCGGCTGGACCGAGGCTCGGTGGCGTCCTCAGACCCACGAGTCGGGGAGTCGCTGAACTTGTTGGTCCAGTTTGAAGGCCTCCGTGTGGTCCAGTAGAAGTCCACGTAGTCGGTGTTGGCTTTGAACCGCAGCGACTGGCCGCCATCAGGTTGACAGGGTTGTAATCATGCTGTTCTTGCACAATATTTGTCACTTAATTGCCCTCAGGATGCTGTCGTTGACCTACCAGTTTTACAGAACAGGCAGATGTTGCAGCTAATGATGCTGTAATTCACATAAACAAGGAAACAAGTCCATCGTAATTAGAATGTTAACAGTCCAAAATGAAAAGGTCTTATACAGCTTTCCTATTGGGTTGGAGCCCCCCAAAAAACATGAAAAATGCTTTGTAAAAGCGAGAGGTCAGTAGCAGCTTTCATTTTTTGGTGCCCCCCCCCAAAAAATATATCTGTTGTCCCTGCTGTGCCCCCCCACCCCCCCACCCCCACTAAAATGAATCTGGATCCAACCCTGGTGGAAAGGGATTTAATTTGTTATTTTCCACATAAAATTTGATATTTTGCCAGAAAAAAAATATCTGTCATGATTATCTCAACTTAATAAAAGAACACAATCTAAACTATTTCTGAATCAGCTCATTTTATTATTTTTTAGCTCATTAGAAGGTGGTTGGTATTAAATTCAGACGCTTATTTAGTTGACATTTTAGTGATATCCAGTCATTTATTAATAAGTGACTGTTTCCATAATAAATAATTATATGACTTGTAAAGACATGATCATAATGAACATAAAAATATATTTATTTTACTTTCAATAAAAATGCATGCAGATATATCCCATGGACTTCAAAAGTCCCTCAGTTATAGATTGACCCTTCGAATATACTCCGATTAGCCACTCTACCACTCATTATGGAATCGATCATCTCACTACAATGTAAAGTTCTCCTGTGAATCGTGTTGCCCCCCACCACACAGAAATGATTTGAGGAACACAACCAGGAGCTCAGGGCTTCGGTAAGACTTCCAAAACTCCCAGATCCAAATCTGATCAGGCATCCACATGATGTGAAGGAAAGGATCCAGTGCCAACGATCTCTACAACTGCAAAGAAACATTAAAGACACTGCAGAGTTCAGGAAAGCAACATTTTTTTTAGTGGAACATCATCCCATTTACTGAGGCAGAGCCAGCTGGGGAAACACTACCAAGCATGTGCTGTTGGCTGCACAACAAGAAAACAAACCGGCAAGCTAGAAAAGTTTTTTTGGCCTATGATCTGATTTCCATTCAACTGAGGAAGCGCTTTCTTTGCAACTTGGGAACTTGAAACTATCTGTGAATGGAATTAAGATGAGATTAACACAAGATAAAAGCGTACACGAAGCTGAACTGAAGCAGCAGGAAGAAGTGGACAAACAGGACCAAAGGTTTGTCATTAAAGATCTTCTTTAGGCATGTTTGAAAAATACAAAAATGCTCTATTTTGTATAGTAATGTACATCTGGTGTAGTTTTTCCATGAAAAAAAGTTCAATTAGCTGGTTAAAAATTTTTGAAATAACATCTTTGCCTCCTTCCTGAACCTATGAATATGTTATTATATTTCTGATCAGAGGTTTAACGGCTGGATACATGATGCTTCCTCCATCAGTCTGATTATGTGTAAAAACCAGACTTCAAGTTTTCACATCACACCAGTTCAATTCCCGTCTAAACTAAACTGTAAAGTTATGTTTTAGGTGATTGAACAGAAACATTTCATTCACCACAAATTAATTATCCACAGTCAAACTACATCACTTTGTACAGTAAAGCTGAAACATCCAGGAGAAGCAACAAGCACCAAAACCTATTCTGAGTTGGTTGAACTGAAATGTGGAAAAATATACATGAGATTAAATTGAAATATTTGGGATTCATGCTGTGTTCAACTCATTCTGCAGCACCTGAGGCAGACGATTTACATTCATGTCGCTCCATCCTGGCAGCACTCCCTGTCCTCCATGCAGGCACCTGGTAAGTTACTGATGTTTGAAACAAGATATTAGATATTTAACTGTTGGTCAGTTTCTCCTCAGGTCATTTAGTTAACCCTTGTGTCGTCCTGTGGGTCAAAATTTACCCATTTTAACCTTTGAGAATGTGGGGGAAAAATATATTTTCACAGTGAAACTTCTGATGTCCACATTTTCAACATTTTTGGGAAATCTTTGAACATTTTTTTGGTGGAATAAAAGAAATGTTCAAAATGTTTCCTAAGAACATTCACATAAAAATCTACCAAAATCCAGTGAATTTCACTGGATTTTTATTTGAATGTTCTTAAAGAAAACATTAGAAGTTTTACTGATATATATGGAATCACTATAGATATTTTTAGGATTTTTTGGAAGATTTTTACTAATTTTTAGAAAATATATAACGAGAATTTTCTTGCCACATTTGGCGGATTTTTTAAAATAAAATTTTTTAAGAGAAACTGTTAAGGAATTATTGGAATTTTCTTTCTGAAATTTTGCAAATATTCAGAAATTTGGGGAATTTTTTTGCTGAACTTTTGGATTTTTTCAGACAAGGAAACAATATTTTTTGATGCCCGTAAATGAAGATAACAGGAGGGTAAAGTATACAAATAAATCAAAAACTGTAGCCCTGAAAGTTTCCTGCAACATGTGTAAAAATCCAGCAAGAGTCTAACTTTACAACTGCAGAAAATCCTGTTTACTGCAGCTCCCCCATCAGATTCCGCAACGTTTTCTAAAATCCTGCATATTTCAACTAAATGAAACTGCATGATAAACTGGTGTTCAGCCTCCCCCCTCCATTCTATCCTGCTGGAAAAGTACCTGAGACACACATGGAAATTCTTTTAAGTGCAGAAAAGCTTCCAGTTGCAGGATGTTTCTGTAGGCAGGGAGGTGAAAGACATTCCAGCGCCACAGGCCAGTTTCCACTTGGAAAGTCTGGGTTGCCGCCCACTCTTCCCTCTGGTTGTGAAGCAGTTTATGCACAGTTGTTGCCTTACAGGAGCTTTGGAAAGACTGAGTGTCTACAAGATGGCATCCCAGCAGCTCTCTCTGAGGTTCATGGGGCTAATGCTGATGCTGTTAGCTCTTAGCGGTAAGCACAGTCTCATGTTTTACTTTGGATTTTCTTCTCTGTTTTAATTGTGCCTGTGTTCTACAATCTTTTCCTCCACTGTTGGTCGCAGTCTGATCTTGCATTTATCTTTGCTTTTTGAGCTTGTGGAGTTTCTAGCAGCTTTAAAAGTTCAAATGATGAATTACTGCATGTGAGAATGAGAGAGAAAAAGTTTGCTTCCTCAAAATTGATTTAAAACTTCTGATTTTCTGTCATTATCTTCTCTCTTTCTGTCATACACAGAGCTTAACTAAACTAGATAAGGAGCACATGCAGAGAAAATGTGACCTTGTCAGACTCAAAGGAGCATTTAGCAGAAATCTGAACGGGTTTAACCAACTTTTAAATTAGCCATTGTATTCTTTCCATTCTAGTTTTAAAAGAACTTCAGCAAACACAAACTTTAAACTCACTTTAAATGAAAAATTCATCCCAGTGAGCATTAAGCTATTGTCAGAGATACACTATAATTTGCCCTCAATTAAACACTGTGCCTCATATTAATCACAAACACATTTAATTTTAAGAAAAAAAGCCAAATGATGGTCAAATTAAAAAAAAAAAAAAAAATGGGAAAAAACATCTTTTTAGGTGTTAAGTAATCACATATAGCACTTTTTAAAAACATATTTTTTGAAACCTAAACTAGAATGTTTTTGAATTTGGTTATCTTGTTTGGAAGTCAATAAACTGTGATTTTGTTTTCCATTTTTGATTACAATAATCTTTAAAAAAGGGACAACATTATGTTTAAAGGAATGTGTTTCACGTCACAGATTGATCATTTTTTGTCTTTTCTAGTCTTGTTGTCCTCCAATTCCTCCAGTTTCAGTGGTGTACCACACGGCTCTACGTGGCTTTTTAATAAGTGAAAGCTACAACCTGGCATTGTGGGTACAGTTCAATAGTTGTGCAGATGACACCTTTCTGTATCTCTGTGCATCTTCCAAAGACACCAGACAACTAATTACTGCCAATAATAATCACTCACAGCACAAATTAAACAGCCCATTATTTCACTTTTTCAAATGCTGAAGACAAAATGTCTTCCAAAGATACATGTTTAAATGTCTACAGCCTACACTACCCCCCAAAAGTTTTACAACGCCCCAGTTTTTACATTTTTTAACATCGAAATTCAAGTAGTTCAAGTCCAGTGAATAGCTTGAAATGGTCCAAAGGTAAGTGGTGAACTGCCAGAGGTTAAAAAAGGTCAGGTTACCCAAAACTGAAAAATAATGTACATTTCAGAATTATACAAAAGGCCTGTGTCACAGCGTGGGGTGAACCCGAGCAGAGAGCACACAGACGAGGAACTGAGGCAGGAACAAAGGCAGACTTCATTAACAAAATAGCAGGGGAATAATGGATGGGGGGAGAAACTGAGGTCCAGGATAACTAAAGAACTAAACTAACAGGGGAGGGTGGGGGGTGACTGTACCAGGAACCGGCGGCCCGGTTGGTGTTCTCTGTGGTGGGGTGTTGGTTGGCGGTGGAGAGCGTCCAGGAGTGCCACGTTCCAGAGGGCAGCAGGCAGGATGTTTCCAGGGACAAGGGGGGAAACACGGCAGATAGAGAACCTCCAAGATGAGTTGGGGATCCAGGAGCAGATGGGGGGGGAGTGAGTCCACGGGGGGGAGGTCTGGTCAGGGTGGGATCCAGAGTACAGGAGACGAGAGGCAGGACTGGTAGGACCGGGCAGCTGGGCCAGCGGAGCTAAACAAGGAGAACAGGGTTAGACAGGGAAAAACTCTTTGAAAGAGAACACAGCAAGGTGCAAAGGTGAGATGACCTGAATGCATGAGCAGAGTTTACTACCTGGCAGGGTGTGGAGTGTGAGAGCGGCTTCTATGGAGGAGATGGATCACAGGTGTGCTGTCCACAGGTGTGCTGCTGCACCACAGCTGCCCAGAGTTCTGCTGATGACTGATTAGAGATGCACAGCAGCTGGACAGAGCAGCTCTGCCAGGTTTCAGCAGGAAGGTGGAGAGAGGGAGGATGAGGGAGGTCAGGTGGGGCTGGAGCTGGGACAGAGGAGGGAGCCCTGACAGCCTGAAGAAACGGGTTAACAATTTAAAGCTGTTCTGCAGCAATGGAGGTTGATCAAGCCTTGAAAGTTGGAGCTACCAAATCCTACAGGAGTCCCGACTTTACTAGATTACTTCCAACCCCCTCTGCCTGCATGAAGTAGTGTTGGAACACACTGTGGAACCCTCCAGAGCATTATTAGAACAGGATTGTACTGCGGAAAGTAGTGTGTTGCTATAAAAATAGCAAAGAAAAGGTAATTAACAATAGAGGAGAGACAGACCATCAGAACACTTACAGATGTAGGTGTTTCCTACAGAGAAACTGTGAAGGAGTCTACGTGTCAGAAAGTCCAGTTTTCTTCTCCATCAAAAGGCTCCAGACTTAAGCCCCATGGAGCTGGTTTGGATGAAATGGACAGAAGAGTGAAAGCAAAGAACCTACAAGAACCACACATTTATGGGAACTTCTGCTACAGAGTTGGAAGAACTCTCTGAAGATTATTTGATTTTAATTGTGGAATGAATGAGTGAGTTCAGCTGTTAGATCTGCCAAAGGTGGTACTTTGATGAGTCAAAAGTTTAGAATACATTTTGATTTCTAAATGGTTTTCTTTCAAATTCATTTGTTTATTTGAGTACAATGAGACATTAACGTGGATAATTTCCAATAAAAAAATAGAAAAATTGGGGTGTTCTGAAACTTTTGACCGGTAGTGTACATAGGTGCAGCTAAATGCTAACATCAGCCTGCTCATAATGTTTAACGTGTATAATATCTGTCAAAGTGTAGCTGAGGCCCATCATAACGTCATTACTTACTCCATGAGACCTGGTACAAGCACGATTACAGATACCATAAGGCTCCCTCATTTCTGATGATGGTGGAAGGGAACATTAATAAACCCTCCGTGCAAACTCTAATACTGTACATGTCGATGGGCAGACTGCTAAAGTAAGGAGAGAAGTTCTGCAGAAACTAGCTGTTCACAGCTCATTCAGAGATGAACACATGCAAGCAATTTTCTCCGACTGTTTCCTTCCACCTCTAACCACACGGTGAAAATGTTTTGAACTCAAGCAGTCTACTGTAAGATCTGGACTGGATTTCTGTGCACGTTCTGACGTAGACTGTATTCTAAGGAGCATCTGGCTCAGTTTGAATTTTTCATTCAACACACATGCACAAAAACAGATGGAATAAAGCCCCTAAGACTAATGGAAACGTAACCCAGATGCATAGTCCATAAGCATCCTGAGAGAACATTGCTCTGAGTCATTTACACTTTTAAATGTAAAAGCTCCTCTGACTAGACGGTTTGGTGCAGTGATGTGCAACATATCCCATTAGTGCACTTAGTACATGAGCATTCTTCACAAACAGCATAGCACTAATGCTGCAAATGTGAGAGCAGCGCCGGAGGAAGGGCGTCACTGCAGCAAATATATTTACATGGAAACTGGCAGCCAGCTTCCCTGAAATGGCAAATTCTGCTTTAACTACATTAAATGCTCCAGTCTGACATTTGCATCTGTAAGGAAAACTGAGAACAAACTCATCCATGAGGCGCTTTCAGCAGACTCAAGAAACTGGAAGTGAGGTTTGTCTTGGCGGACTTCCTGCTGGGTTTAGGGTTCAAGACGCTTTTTTGATCGCTCTGACGTGCTTTATATGCATACCAAATTTTGTAGAGGAAGGTTAAACTTGCTGTGAGGGCTATTTGCTAAAAATCAATCAATCAATCAATCAATCAATCAATCAATCAATCAATCAATCAATCAATCAATCAATCAATCAATCAATCAATCAATCAGAGTTTATTTGTATAGTCCTTTACAACAGCAAAAAGGGTGCCCAAAGTGCCTCACAGTAAAAAACAAACAAACAAGAAAATAACTTAAATACACTACAGTAACTAAACCCTCCTGTTGTCCTCATTTACAGGCACCAAAAAATATGGTTTCCTTGTCTGAAAAAACTCAAAAAATTCAGCAAAAAAATTCCCCAAATTTCTGAACACTTGCAAAACCTTCAGGAAGAAAATTCCAATAATTCCTTAAAATTTTCCCTCAAAAGTTTTATTTAAAAAAAAAAAAAAATTTCCCACAAATTTGGCAAGAAAATTCTTGTAAATATTTTCAAAAAATGAATAAAAATCTTCCAAAAAATCCTAAATATATCTAAAGTGATTCCATATACATCAGTAAAACTTCTGATATTTTCTTTAAGAACATTCACATACATATGTTGAAAATGTGGACATCAGAAGTTTCACTGTGAAAATATATTTTTTCCACATTTTCAAACTTTAAAATGGGTCAGTTTGACCCGCAGGACAACACGAGGGTTCAGAGTGTTTTTGCTGTTTTCATAATGATCAGAAACAATGTGTGCAGCTGCTTTACAATGATTTTCATCTAATTTTGTTGTGTTTTACAGTCTATCAAGAGTCAGACTTGCCTGTTAGGATGAATGCTGTTTGCATTGCAGCTCATTTTGCCTCCATTGACTCTCCTTTACAGACGCATCCAATGACAGCAGCTTACACAAGATCTTCAGGAAAAGAGACGGTAACATCCTCATAGAAAATCAATTCCATTAGGTTCTTAACCCTCCTGTTGTCCTCATTTATGGCACCAAAAAATATTGTTTCCTTGTCTGAAAAAAATTCAAAAATTCAGCAAAAAAAATTCCCCAATTTTATAAACACTTGCAAAATCTTCAGGAAGAAAATTCCTTAAAAAAAAAAATCCCCAAATTTGGCAAGAAATTAAAAACAAAATTACAAATATTTTCAAAAAATTAATAAAAATCTTCCAAAAAATCCTAAAAATATCTAAAGTGATTCCATATATATCATTAAAAGTTCTAATATTTTCTTTAAGAATATTTGGGAAAAAGTTCAAAAATTTCCCAAAATGTTGAAAATGTGGAAGTTTTCACTGTGAAAATATATTTTTTTTTCCCACATTTTCAAACTTTAAAATGGGTCAATTTGACCAGCAGGATGACACGAGGGTTAAAGAAACTACCCTCTCATTATTTTGCCTCGTTGTGCTTCCATCCAGTGGCAGGAGCTAGTACTGCCCCATCAAAGTTCTCTGTTGCAGTCCCTTCATCCAAGGCTCAGGAGTTCCTGGCAAAGCTGAGCAGAACCAAGAGGAACATCTGGGATCGCAGCAGACCAGATGTGCAGCAGTGGATCCAGCAGTTTATGTACATGGGCTTTGATGAGCAGGTGAGTTACGTCAGGTTTTCTCCGAACACTGCAAAACTTTTATTTCAGCAATAAGGAGAAATCAACACCCAGTGGACAGGAAGCCCAGCATGACAGGGCTTCTTATCCACAAAACATAGCCTTACATGGACTTACACTGAGAAACGGCTCTTATGTTATTTCTCAAAAGTTAAAAAGACACACAAAATACAGAAACACAAATTTTCTTATCACTAGCAGTTTTGCTTTCCTTCTACAGCTTTATGCTTTATGCCATCTCTGCTTTCAAGGATGAAGAAATCCTGGCAAAGCTGATCAGAAGTGAGAGGAACATTTGGGATCAGAGCAGACCAGATGTAGAGCACATGCTGCTGGGCCTCTTTCAGCTAAATCAGATCAACACGCCCCACAGAGTCCTAATTTAACAGAATCATGAGGGTTTTTTGTGTTAAAAGGTTGATAAATAATGCCTCAGGATGAATTTTGCCCTTGAAACTTTAAGTGACTGCAGATTATTTAGTTACAAATGCATATAAAAAGACCTCTACACCTGATATAAAAAGAAAACGCATGCAAAAAGAAGCACAGAGTAGAAAAATCACATCTAGATCTTTATATATTTGAGGTGTAATGTGGAGTAAACAGGCTGGTCTGCTGTCTGAAAAGATGCTCTTTAACCCTCCTGTTGTCCTCATTTACAGGCACCAAAAATATTGTTTCCCTGTCTGAAAAAAATCAAAAAAATCAGCAAAAAAAATCCCCTAATTTCTGAAAAATTGCAAAACCTTCAAGAAGAAAATTCCAATAATTACTTAAAAGTTTCCCTTAAAAGTTTCATTTTAAAAAATCCTCCAAATTTGGCAAGAAAATTCTTGTAAATATTTTCAAAAAATGAGTAAAAATCTTCCAAAAAAATCCTAAAAATGTCTAAAGTGATTACATATATATCAGTAAAACTTCTAATATTTTCTTTAAGAACATTCAGAAAAAAAATCATGATTTTTATGTGAATGTTCTTAAACATTTTTAACATTTCTTTTTTTCCAACAAAAAATGTTCAAAGATTTCCCCAAAAATTTTGAAAATGTGGAAGTTTGGAAATGTTTTTTTTCCACATTTTCAAACTTTAAAACGGGTCAGTTTTGACCTGCAGGACGACACGAGGGTTAAAAGATTCACTTCACCTCTAAATGCTACCAGACTGGAGGAATAAATATAGTTGTGGAAGTGAACAAATCACACACAAACATAAACCCACTGGCAGACTCAGTTTTCTTTCAGGTCAGCGAGTGTCGTGTAGAATTCCCTGGGGGCAGTAGGGAGCCGAGGGAACGGATAACAAGAGCAGGAAAAGGGGAGACGAGCACAAAAGTCCCCACTGCCTTAATTTCTGACGAGCGTTTCAGCCAGCATTCCTCCTGCAGCCCCGTGCACGACACCTGGTGCAGATGCCATTTGCTGTAGCTTCCTTTAAAGGCCAAAGCTGTCAAAGGATTGGCCTTTTCACTGTTTGTCTTTTATGCCTGTCTAATTGCCACAGCTGTGGCATCTTATCTGCTATTATGTGTCCGTTAGCTTTCCCAACATGTCACGTCTGTGGTGTTTTTCTATCTTCTCACCAGAGGCTGGAGGCCGACCTGTCGTACTGGATGGACCAGGCACGCTCCAGTGACCAAGGACGTCAGCACCACTACGATGAAAACGCCCCCATCGGCCCCCGTGACCCTTCTGCTTACAGACACGGAGCGAATGTCAACTACGACTACTATTAACTCCAGTCACACGCACCTGCTCACTTCCAGCATCTTCAGAGGACATTACATGGAGTTAGATGTATTTTCTGGTGCTTAGCCTCACCCTCACCCCCCCAACCTGAACCTTACACCCGAACCTCAAACCGAGACTTCATCCTCGAAATTTAATCATTTGTGCTCTGGGTGCTTGATTTTTGGAGGACAAGTGTGTATAAACACACACATCCCTGCTTCTTTGTCTCAGTTAGTGCCCTGCTTCCTCCTTTGTGTCCTTTCCTCCTGCTTTTTGTCTTCATTTTCTACACCTATAACTCTAACCCACTTCCAACTTGTTCTTGGGCATAACACAGAAAGTGTGTTTTTGCTCTCACTTAACCCTCCTGTTGTCCTCATTTACAGGCACAAAAAAAATACAGTTTCCTTGTCTGAAATTTTTTTTAAAAATTCGGCAAAAAAATTCCCCAAATTTCTGAAAATTTCCAAAACCTTCAGCAAGAAAATTCCATTAATTCCTTAAAAGTTTAACTTAAAAATTTTATTTAAAAAAACACCCCAACTTTGGCAAGAAAATTCTTGTAACTATTTTCAAAAAATGAGTAAAAATCTTCCAAAAAAAATCCTATGAATATATAGTGATTCTATATAGATCAGTAAAACTTCTAATATTTTCTTTAACAACAATCACATAAAAATCAACCAAAATCCAGCAAAATTCGCTGGATTTTGGTTGATTTTTATGTGAATGTTCTTAAGAAACATTTTTTAAACATTTTTTTTTCCACCAAAAAATTTTCAGAAATTTCCCAAAAATATTGAAAATGTGGACATCAGAAGTTTCACTGTGAAAATATTTTTTTTCCCCACATTTTCAAACTTTAAAACTGGTCAAATTTGACCCGCAGGACGACAGGAGGATTAACATCAACCTGCTTGAAATCGAACGCTTTGAGGCAGCTGATTTGTACCAAAAACTGTTCAGATCTGACATTGTGGCTCCATCTTTGGTTGTAAATAAAGATGCAGCTCCATCCTCCCTCCGTCTCCTGTCTTTTTAATTCCATTAAACACCAACTGCAGAAGAAGCATCTCTGTAACCATCGACACAAAATATTGGAAATATTTTATTAAAATAGCATCTTCACCTCAAATTGATAATGCACATCTTGATAATGAGATTTTCACAAACACAACGATGACGTAACAGTCTCGCTCGAGGATCTGTCCAGTCCTGCGGTGATCTGCTGAACAGCCGACAGGGTGCCGGAACGCCACTGGGAAGAGGACAAAACATCCAGTGGGAAAACAAACTGAGGTTGTCCATCTCCAGAGACAAAACACCATGAAACCGACAAAATCAGAACAAAGCACAGATGCACAGTGTGAGCTGGCTGCGTAGGATTCTCATGATGGCGATTTTAAATAGCAAAAGCACAAATTCACAAAAAGGTAGGCTGGGTTTCAGATTTCTTGCTTCAAATTTGTTGCCTCTTTGATTCAGGCTTGTCCATCAGTCACAAAAGCTCTGATAAGGAAGATTGTACCCCCACTGCAGCTCCAACACCAGACCATACTATCTTTTTAAAGAGAGTTTCCAGAGAGAAAGTTGTCTCTTCTTCTTCTCAATAAAAGAAACTATTTCCAAGAGCGCACTACACCAAAGTGTACTTCAAACAGCTGCTCTTTAAGGAGTCTTTCATCTTTCTGTTTTGTGATGAGGGTCTGCTGGAGAACTTGGCCTCAGTTATGTCTGGGTCTTCCCTTCTTCATGCGGGCGGCTTTAGGTTTGGGGATGTACTGGTTGTTGGCCTGGTGCTCCAGTTCTCTGCTGAAGTACTGGATGGTTTTGTTCAGGCCTTCCTCCAGGGGCACCTGTCAACACGAGTTAGAACACATCCAACGTCAAAATACCACCGCTCTCATCAATATTAGTTTTTTAAAATGGGGAGACTGATATTGAATAAGTAAAACACAGCCCGTAAACATCATCTGTAAACTTGCCCTGTAGTCCAGAACTAATGATAACGCGATGAAAGCTGCTCTCCAAACACATGAATGATGCACAAAAATACACAACTTCTGATTATTTGCACATTTTTGAGTAATGGCTAAAAGCAATAGTGAATTTCAGAGTTTCAATAAAGGCACTGTGTAAATCTGAGCGAGACTCATGAATAAATATGCAGAATATTTCAGTGGAGAGTCTCATTTGCATGAATATATCTCATTATTAAATGTATGTACAAAATGATCAGACATAAGTCAAGCTGGGTGATAACTAAACACTGATCATTTCTTCATATGGTCCTATTAGGACAGAATTCTAAAGTCTAAATGAGATCTTTCACACTGAGAAGTTATCTTTTTAAATGGCCCCATCATCAATGATTAGATTTTAAACTGTCAAATATCAGTATTATAAATGCATATACACTACCAGTCTTTAGTTTGAACACACACCTCCTCATTTAATGGTTCTTCTTTATTTTTATTTCCATTGTAGATTCTCACTGAAGGCATCAGAATGGTGAATGAACACAAATGGAATTATGTAGGACCGAAAAAGGTGTGAAATAAGTCAAAACATGTTTTATATTTTAGATTCTTTGCTTTGATTCCTGGTTTTGAACACTCGTTATTCTCTGGATGAGCTTCATGAGGTAGAACCTGAAATGGTTTCTCCTCACAGGTGTTCCTTGTCAAGGTTCATTTGTGGAATTTCTTCCTTCTTAATGGGGTTGGGACCATCAGAAGTCACGTTGGTCCACAGCTGACAGCCCTATTGGACAACTGTTAGAATCCATATTATGGTAAGAACCAATCAGCTCAGAGAACCGACAGTCCATCACTACTTTAAGAACTGAAGGTCAGTCAGTCTGGAAAACTGCAGAAACTTTGAATGAATCCTCAAGGAACCATCTAGGAACTACCCAGGAACCTACCAGGAACCATCTAGGAACTACCCAGGAACCTACCAGGAACCATCTAGGAACTACCCAGGAACCTACCAGGAACCATCTAGGAACTACCCAGGAACCTACCAGGAACCATCTAGGAACTACCCAGGAACCTACCAGGAACCATCTAGGAACTACCCAGGAACCTACCAGGAACCATCTAGGAACTACCCAGGAACCATCTAGGAACTACCCAGGAACCTACCAGGAACCATCTAGGAACTACTCAGGAACCTACCAGGAACCATCTAGGAACTACCCAGGAACCTACCAGGAACCATCTAGGAACTACCCAGGAACCTACCAGGAACCATCTAGGAACTACCCAGGAACCTACCAGGAACCATCTAGGAATCATTTCAGGTTCTACCTCCAGAAGCTCATCCAGAGCAAAGCAGCAATCAAAGCAAAGGGTGATTATTGTGAAGAATCTAAAATATAAAACATGTTTGACTTATTTCACAATTTTTGTTTCTTCCATAATTCCAGATGTGTTCATTCATAGTTTTGATGCCTTTAGTGAGAATCTGCAATGGAAATAAAAATAAAGAAGAACCATTAAATGAGAAGGTGTGTCCAAACTAAAGACTGGTCATATATATGCACAAGATCTTGTTTGTATAATTTTGTTTTGGCAAGAAAAAAAAAATCATCTCGCTTTGTGAAGAAAGTTAAACGTTTCCAACATGACACGGAGGTGAACCAAACACATACTGATAACAAGGGAATGTTGTAATAATGATTTCAATATTGATTTCGTTCATCGACTGCTGTATAAAAATATCAGCAAGACCTTGTAAGATAAGACCTATGTAACATCTGAGTCACTGAGGATCTTCAGCAGCATTCATGAGCAGCCAAGAGTTTACAGCAGAAAGGGGCTGAAGTGAAGTTTCTCGCTCTACATTCACCCACTTAAAGCCTCAAAATACTAAAAACTGGAGCTACTGAACATCCAACGTGTTTGTGAACATTTCAGAACTGTCTAGCTGATTGTGGAGCGTTGCACGTACCACCGGCTCCCAGCCCAGCATCATCTTGGCTTTTCGGATGTCAGGTCTTCTCCTCTGTGGGTCGTCTTGAGCCTCAGGAAGGAACTGGATCTGACTTCGGCTCACTGTTGGTGTGTGTTTTAGTGTGCGTTTTAGTGTGTGTGTGGGCATGACAGATACAAACACACAAAGAAAAGGACATGTTGTTATTATTCAACTTACTATGCTGTTGTGGCTTTGTGCGTTTGGTCAGATCACGTGTTTGATTATGGTGTTTTGTGTTTTCCCCCACGTTTCTGATTTCAAAGGAGATTTTACTCAAATAGAAAACCACACAGGGAAAACTGGCTCTTAAATCTCTTGTACAGCAACACACACTTCTATTAGTGATCCAGCGCAGCCTGATTCAGCATCTACTTTTCCATCTTCACTCTCTTTTAAATACGATGTCTTCCCAGTACTACCTCAGCCCAGTACTACCCGAGCCCGTTACTACCCGATCCCGGTACTACCTCAGCCCAGTACTACCTCAGCCCAGTACTACCCGAGCCCGTTACTACCCGATCCCGGTACTACCTCAGCCCAGTACTACCCGAGCCCGATACTACCTCAGCCCAGTACTACCCGATCCCGGTACTACCTCAGCCCAGTACTACCCGAGCCCGGTACTACCTCAGCCCAGTACTACCCGATCCCGGTACTACCTCAGCCCGGTACTACCTCAGCCCGTTACTACCCGAGCCCGGTATCGTTTCCGACGGATGAAATCTTTAATAAAAATGACTGTGCTGAGCACAGGCGTGTGTTATGCATGTGCATGTTATGTATGGATACTGAATTGCATGTAAATTACTCTTATAAAGGTCTGTTGATCAGTTCATCACTTTTGGCAAGCCTTTGTTTTGCGAGTGTCAAAATAACCGTTCCTTCCATGCTTTTATTTTGAAGGTGTATTTTTAATGTCACGGGCTTTTATTTTGTCACCATTCCAGCGGCGCAGGAAGCGGTTTCTTGACATGACAAAGACTCTGCCAAAAAGTCAGAAAATTCCCGTAAAGATGAAAGAAAACGGTTCCAGCTGTTGCTGTCTAGCAAAGGATGTGTCTAAACTTAGAAGCAGCTGCAATGGGGACAAGCTCTTACTGTGAAGGAATGAGTGAAGGACAGAAAGGGGAATTTGTGTTCAAAATAAGGCTGACGGCTGGACGTAAATAAAGGCTTTGTGAAACATCAGGAGTTCCACCATTGTCTGGCTGAGGTTTGCTACATACATGACCTAAATATGTAGCAGGACTCAGAAACCCCACAGTTTAATCATTTGTTCCTTGGATGATTTCCAACTGATAAATCAGTCAGTTTGTAGCAGGATCACAATTATGTGATCATCGGCAGGTAACTGACACAGTGTTCGCTTGTTGTCATGGTTACAGCGACGCCGTGCCGGCAGCTATATCTGGTAATGGGAAATCTTTAACAAAGCTGTAGATCCAGACTATAAGCCGCATCACTGTGAAAATCTAATCACTTGGTCCTTGTGTCATTTCTGACCTTCCCTGAAAATTTCATCCAAATCTGTTGCTCCATTTTTGAGTGATGTTTCACACAGTCAGACAGATTCACAGACAAACGTACACTGATGGTCACATAGCACTGCTGTTCCTTGGAAGATTAAAAAAATCATTTAAATGTCAGAACAGAAACAAGATCAATCTGTAGAAACATTCAGTAAAGTTCATCAGAACTCGTTCTTCATTTCTCACTAACCAGGCACATTGTGTTTGCTACTGTTAACGTAGGCTAATGATTAGGTCAGTAAGATGTAAGAGTCCTCCAGTCGTTTGTTGAACTGTGACTGTGTTCATAAATTCCGTCTGAAATTCAGAGCGTCATCTTCTACTTTCTGAGCACAGAACAGCAGGTTTAGTGGTTTGGAGGCTGCAGGAAAACTGTTCTCTTCACTAAACTATTAAAATCACACAGTAAAAATACTGTCCAAGTCCTGCATTTATTTTACACTCAAAAGTGAGAAATGAAAAAGGCTGTATCAGCACAATGTGCTCACATTTACTTATCTGTTCAATTCTGATGTAACATGGGACAGTTTGTTGAAACATCATGGATAATGTATTTTTCAGTAAAACTTGTGACAGTGGCCACAGTGCTCTGATCATCCCATCAACACAACATTACTGCTTATACACATGATAACTCTTACACAGTACATATGAGAAATAAAGCAATCATTATTTTGTTTTCCTCTTAAAAAAACAAACAAAAACAAGAAAAGCATTCAGCAGTACTCTGCCCAGGCTGCTCATTCCTTGTATCATTTCTGACGCTGAAATCTTTAAAAAAAAAAAAAATCTGTGGATCCAGACTATAAGCTGTTCACTGCTAAAATCTAATCAATTTCTTACCTTCCCTGAAAATTTCGTCTAAATCTGTTAAACCGTTTTTGAGTAATGTTATTAACAGACAAACTAATGCCGATTGTTCCATAACCCTGCCGAGACTTCATCTCCTTGGCAGAGCAACAATCAAAAAGTACTGATAAGAACACTGTTAAAGCACCGGATCAATAAGCAGTATCGGTAAAAGTAGCACTGTTAAAATCTTAGCAATATCCTAATAGCCATCCATAGTTAAACTCTTTCATGAGTCCTCTAGCCCACGGTAGGATGCTGTCAGGATGACCTACTGCCATCAGGAATGGATATACAATGATGCTGATGTTTAAATGTCATTTTATCAATGGACCAAAACAGGTAAGGAGGGGGGAGAGGGAGCGACAGACAGGGACGAAGCAGAAACATAAAGACCACGAACACATGCATGATTCTAACATGCATGATTCTAACATGCATGTTTCAGTGTAGTTCTGCACGGCAAACCCCAGTCTGCTGACAATGAGATGCAGGGTGAAAGCGGTCTCATTAATAAGCCAAACACAGGTTAAATGTGTATTGAAATGTGTAAGATAAGCAGGTAAACAAGTCAAGCTCGACTACACAGGGACGGAAATGGCAGGGGTAATGAGTTCACAGTGACACAGAGGATTGCCTTACCGACGAGACTTTTGATGAGACGTGCAAACTCCAGTATCGTGTGTTCCTCTGGGTTCCCCTGCAAACAGGTTTCATAAATATCCATTACACAAAAAATGACTCACCGGTGAATTGTTTGCCGATATGTAGCTCATTTTCCGTTCTAGTGTGTGAGACACGGTGAGGTGTGATGAACTCACCAGATTGACTGGACTGCTGATGTTACTGTTCATCAACAACACGAGGCCATTCACCAGATCACTGGAAAACAATTCACACAGAGCTGTAGTTTGGATTTGTACGAAGGAAAAGTTTCTCAGCTGAAACTTAGAACCATTTCAAACCTACTTTTCTGTTCAGCACAGTAACACAGTGGAATAAAAACTTCCAAGGCCAGAGACTACATGCCACTGTCAATAAAATGCATTATTTCTCATTTCATTATCTTCATGCACCTAACCTGCATGTACAATGCATGACGCTTCAAAGAAATGTGGACAGAACATACAAAGTATACTGTGAAACAACAGGACAGAGTCTGACAAAACAGTACAAGCCTATACAGCTGTTGTTAGAAGCCTTGACAGTCGGTACTTACCGACGCAGTGGATCTGTGAGGTAAATGCAAAAATTAATCCATTTATATCCATTGATGCGTTTCTGCTTACAGTAGCAAGTACAGTGTTTCCTCTTCTCTTTTTTTTTTGTTGGGGGGGATAATATGATGTTAATTACTCATGAGTACTAAGGTAAACTACAGATAACTATCTGTCTCAGTATCTACTCTTTGATACGTCGGGTTAATACGATGTTAATTTTTCCTTGAAAGTGACGTCACGTTCAGCATCCAGGCAGCTGGTCAGAGAGTCAGAGGAGTGACGTCTTGGAAAATAGGGCAGAAAAATTATTAGCTGAAGATAACTCATAATATATTTTACAAGTTAAACAGACATTCACTAAATATTGATGTCCAGCTAACGCTACGTAGCATATCAGTAGCTTCAGTTAATTGGACCCAGTGACAACTCAGTGTCGCTAACGTGAGTAAACTATTGATAGCATTAAGCTAATATCTGCACCATGATGTAACATCTGACTGCGTTTTCAGATGAGCTTGTTCCGATATTTCTCTAAGAAGAGAAAGATGCCTGATGAAGATGACGCTAGTCAGGTATCATTAGCCTTTTACTGACTCAGAAATGATGGCTAGGTAAGAAATTGTGTTCACGCTTGTAATCAGATGTGATGT
Source organism: Amphiprion ocellaris (assembly GCF_022539595.1). Taxonomy (NCBI): domain Eukaryota; kingdom Metazoa; phylum Chordata; class Actinopteri; family Pomacentridae; genus Amphiprion; species Amphiprion ocellaris. The sequence goes on along the minus strand of NC_072776.1, from coordinate 675,028 downwards.
GAGTGTAAATGATCTCACATTAATGTTTTATGTAATCATATAAGATTAGTAACATTAGACAGGGAGGAGCAGTGGAATAAAGTGAAGGAGAGCAGAGTGATAAGAGTAGAGGAGAGAAACCTAAAGGGAAGCCCAGGATGTCAGGCTGTGATCCTGAATGAGTTGAAAAAAATATTTAATTTTATTGTTTTATTTATTTATTTTTGAAGCTTTTATTTTTACATTCAGCCTTTAGAAAGCCATTTTCAACTGGCCATTCAATAAGCCAGTTGTAAAAGTAAAATCTGCAGTCGAGTGTCATTAGTTTACGTCGCCACCGTTCCCGGAGAACCTGAATCCACTGCTGAAAAAAAATCCTAGAAGAAACACTGAAGTACAATGTTTGCCATGTTCATCATCTTTGCTTTAGTAATCTCACCATCTTAACATGATAAACACTAATTAGCACTAAACATAAAAACATCCCCACAGGCATGGCACCAGCATGGCTAAAAATAACTAAAATCAATTGACATGATTTTCATAACTGTGTTTTTCGGCCTTCATGTCGACCACGACACATAAATTACTAGTGGCACGTACCGCACAGCGTATAGAAATAACCTAGTGACCTTAGCAAAGAGAGACTAAATATTATATCACATTTGTTCTTCACAAATAAACACAATTCACAGGCTACTTCACCTTCCACAGGTCACTGAATAGTTCATGTAGTTTTAATATTAAATCTAATCCAACACTGCACCGTGTCCACATCAGCCAGTTCTTTCTCCCAAATGTCAAATTTGCATTCATGCATATATACATGATGTGCTGAGACGTGTAGTTTTGTATTTGAATCAATTAGAGGAGACCAACAACTCTTAGTATGATGCAACACAACTCAACACCTGCACAAAATGAAGACAAACTTGAATAGGTCCCTTTCTGCAAATATTTTATGAAAAATAACCATAACCTGCATCTGTACCTGCACACTTTGTTCCACAGTGCTGTTCACAAACTGTAACAGAGACCTTTAATCCTACATGTCCAGGTTCCACCTTGCCCCTAACCTGGACAAAAACTAAAAAAATGGGTATACAAAGGTAGGTGTAAATACACTCCCTGAGCACTTAACTATGGAATCACAGGAGTGCCATAATAAAAGGCAAATCTGTTAAAAAACAAGGAAATAAATGTGCAAATATAAAGAGGAATAAAAAAATATATAAATAAATCTGTTAAAAAATAAGGAAATAAATGTGTAAATATAAACAGGAATGAAAAATAAAAAATATACATAAATGAATCTTTTAAAAAATAAGGAAATAAATGTGTAAATATAAAGAGGAACAAAAAATTAAAAAATATATATAAATAAATCTTTTAAAAAATGAGGAAATAAATGTGTAAATATAAAGAGGAGTAACTAAAAAAATAAATAAACTAGAAAAGCACTCAGAGAGCGCAGTACTCTGAACGTGAACAGATTTTTTAATCTAGTTATTTTTTTAATTCCTCTTTGAATTTACACATTTCCTTATTTTTTAACCGAGTTATCTTTTATTATGGCACTCCTGTGGGTTCCATATTTATCAGGAACATCTGTACACCTGCTTATTTACGTAAAATCAGTGGGTCACGTGGCAGCAGCGCAGTGCATAAAATCATGTAGACACAGGTTCAGTGATTTTGAAAGTGGCATGATTGTTGGTGACAGATGGGCTGTTACTGAAACTGCTGACCAACTGGGATTTTCACCACAACAGTCTCCAGAGTTTCCTCAGAGTGGTGCAGAAAACATAAAACATCCAGTGAGCGGCAATTCTGTGGACAGAAACCGCCTCTGTCGATGAGAAAGGTCAGACTGGTTGGCGCTGACAGAGACTCCGGTAAACTCAGATAACCACTTTTTACTAGTGTGGTGAGCAGAAAAGCATCCCAGAATGCACAATATTATGTGTTGCAATGATGTCGACATGAAACATCAACAGAATTTAATAAGAGTGTTTCCTACATCTTGTGAAAACCATGCCACAAAGAATTTAGGCTGTAAACAAAGGCCCCACCAATTATTAAAAACGCTTTCTTCATAAAGTGTTTGGTGACTTCACAGTACTGTCATAATAACTGACTCACTTTTCATCAATAGGTGGTGAAGTCTGAGAGAAAACGAGGACAGGTGTAAACATGCAACATATGCAAATAAACGGCAAGCAGATTTGTCTTAATTCTTGATAAAATATGAATGACCTATTCTTGCCATCAGCAGTCAATGGAGTTGATCGTTCACGATTCACACACAGCATTTATTTGGACATTACCAAAACCCAAAGCCCACCAGTGGAGTTGAATGGCATGCTACTTTTAACCCTCCTGTAGTCCTCATTCATGGGCATCAAAAAATATTGTTTCCTTGTCTGAAAAAAAATCCAAAAATTCAGCAAAAAAATTCCCCAAATTTCAGAAAATTTGCAAAACCTTCAGGAAGAAAATTCCAAGAATTCCTTAAAAGTTCAACTTAAAATTTTTATTTATTTATTTAAAAAAAAAAAAAAAATCCCCCAAATTTGGCAAGAAAATTCTTGTAAATATTTTCAAAAAAATCAGTAAAAATCTTCTAAAAAGAAATCCTAAAAATATCTAAAATGATTCCATATATATCAGTAAAACTTCTAATATTTTCTTTAAGAACATTCACATAAAAATCAACCAAAATTCAGCAAAATTCACTGGATTTTGGTCGATTTTTTGTGAATGTTCTTAGGAAACATTTTTAACATTTCTTTTTTTCCACCAAAAAACGTTCAAAGATTTCCCAAAAATGTTGAAAATTTGGACATCAGAAGTTTCACTGTGAAAATATATTTTTTCCCCACATTTTCAAACTTTAAAACGGGTTAATTTTGACCCGCAGGACGACACGAGGGTTCAAAATCACTAAAATGACACCGTTTGTCAGAACCACACTGTAAAAACAGAAAGAACTGCCAGATGAAGTTTAAACTGCTCATCTGTGCCATTTGTTCTGGAAACTGAACCAAAGCTGGACTTTAAATCGTGACATTTCATAAAAACTCACTTTATTTTACATCTCATTTAAGATTTTGCCAGAAGTGAACTATTTGATTCTGTAAAACAACTACAAATTGTGCAGTTTGACTACTTGTGGACTGTGTTTCCACAGAGCAGACAGGAGGATGGTAACACATCCAAAAACAGTAAAACATTTATACTATGTACGGTTACCATTTCTACTGTGTTGATAAATGTTGTACAGGAGTATAAAATGCCCAGAAACCATTTGGACTACAGAGCGTTAAATAACTAGAGACTTTCTTGTGATGGGATCACACCAGCCCTCAACATGTTCATGTTCTGACCAATGAGTACTCAGACATGGCTAGGCTTGGCCAGTATCTATTTTTTCCATCCCATCATACCTGTCTGATAGTATGTTATGTGACAGCCTGAGCAGCTGGTGATTGAAGTAATTGTCAGACAGGGACACACCGGTGGACTGAACGGATATGATGTGTGGGTGCTGCTGGCAGACTGACATTATAATAAAATCTAATGGCTAATAAACAGCTTTTGTAATTGGAACCAGTCATCTCAATCTAAAATTACATATGGTAGCTTCCCACATACAACCTCGCGGACGTGAAGGTCAACCCATAATTTGCAGGTCAGGCAGGTTTGGGTAAGAAAATATCACGGGTCCAGGGAGGTCGAGGCAAAAACGGACCAACTGGCATGAAAACTGACTTATAAATAACTTAGACAAAACTTGCACACAATAGGATAAGCTGTAAATATCATCTTATCTATTCATGGCATTTACCTTGACCTTATATTTTTTTTACATTATCAAATTTTAAAACGCGTCAATCTGACCCGCAGGACGACAGGAGGGTTAAGTAATACACAGTGATCCAGAAAAAAAATTACTTCGTCTCGCTGTAGACAACATCCTCATCTAATTTTAGGGAACTGTACATTGAAGACTCTAGTTAAACTCACAGTTGTCAGAAAAAGATAGCACTCGGTCGAAGCAGGTTTTTGAAACATTAATAGAAGTAAAAAATAAATAAATAAATAAATAAATAAAAAGCATCATCTTCTATTTAGGCTCAAGATTTAAGACCAAGTGAGAAAAAAAAAAGTCTTTTGGCCACCATCATCCTCTGACCTCAGCTCTGGTGAGACCCTGTGAAACATCCTTTTCTGAGAGTTCCACTTAAAGAAGTGTTTACCCAAAGACGATTTACAGAACAGCAAAGTCATACAGGGCAGCAGGAAAGTGCTTTGATGAGATAGGACGTCTCTGGTTCTTTACCTGATGAAATACATGTTCACTATCACCTACACACAAACCGATAAATACTCTTTGAACCTGCATCATCCAAATTAAGGTAATATTCCTTTGCCGTAGAACAAAGTCCATGTAAAAAAATCTACCACTGAACATACGTTTGATTTACTTCAAACACCACAAAATAGATAAATAAATAAATCAGTTCTATTTTGAGGTTAGCGGAGAGAAGTCACAAATTTAATCTATGAAAAAGCAATAACATTACCAACGCCGTGTAAAGACATGACAGTTTGGATGGTCATATTTAATATATTTACCATACTTCACTATTAACTGTATTTTAATTGCATTGTTACATTGCTTCCTAATTGGTGGCCAATAAGAGTTTAATCCTCCTGTTGTCCTCATTTACTGTTTCCTTATCTGAAAAAAAATTCAAAAATTCTACAAAAAAAATCCCCAAATTTCTGAAAATTTGCAAAACTTTCAGGAAGAAAATTCCAATAATTCCTTAAAAGTTTCCCTTAAAAGTTTTATTTAAAAAAAATCCCCAAATTTGGCAAGAAAATTCTTGTAAATATTTTCAAAAAATGAGTAAAAATCTTCTAAAAAAATCCTAAAAATATCTAGAGTGATTCCATATATATCAGTAAAACTTTTTATATTTTCTTAAAGAACATTCACAAAAAAAAATCAACCAAAATCCAGTGAAATTAATTGGATTTTGGTTGATTTTTATGTGAATGTTCTTAAGAAACATTTTTAACATTTCTTTTTTTTCCACCAAAAAATGTTCAAAGATTTCCCAAAAATGTTGAAAATGTGGACATCAGAAGTTTCACTGTGGAAATATTTTTTTCTCTCCACATTTTCAAACTTTAAAATTGGTTAATTTGACCCGCAGGACAACACAAGGTTTAAGATTTCCTACAACAAAAGAGGTTTAATTCAGTCATCTTACCTTACATACTGAAAAGCTCTTGTTTGGGAACCGGTACCATACACCTAGAAGAACAACAGGACATGGATTTTCCTTTCTGCATGATTAACATACTGGCATTGCAAAATATCACGATCAACATGAATATGTGTTACCATGTGCCGAACAATATACTGCTACTTCTTGGCAACTTGATAGCCAGGTGGCTGGGGCGCACACCAAACAGGTATAAATGCCTCAGCATCTTAGTCACCAACTCCTGCTCTTTTTCTCATCATTGCTGTTCATCTCTACTGCAACTTTCCCATAAATGCAAATGCTTGCTTTCAATCAGTTGCTATATTATAAACCATATTCAAAATATTAAATCAGACCACTAAAAATTTCTAAAATGTTTCAGCTAAAACTGTGTTCAGCTAAATAAGACAACAAGGACTGCTCATATGCCTTCATGTCATTTAAGAGGCAGTGCAACAGCAGCAGTCCTTATGAATCATCATCTCACTGAGGTTAACCCAGTGTGAACATGCTCAAAATGCTGACACGGAAAATAAAAAGCTTAATGTGTACAGCCATTTATCTTGAGGAAAAAAATGTGAAAGGAGACAATAAGTAAGAAGCTTAAAATGCATACCGTGAGAGGTTCTCCTTGTAGAGCCTGAAGGATGAAGTTACTGACGACACGTCCATCGTTCATGTGCATTCGGGAGCCAAACGTGTTGAAGATTCTTGCCACTCTCACCTCTACTCCTTCCTGCAAACACAAAAGAAAGTGGGTGAGTCATTATGAACACAAGAAAAGCATTCAGAGAGCACACTACTCCGCCAAGGCTGTTCATTTCCCCATACGGCAGTCAGGAATGCAGCATTTGTTTATTAGGTATTGATGGTCAGAAATCACGGCACCATAGAAGGTGTCCATTTGATATAGATGCACCCACAAACACAATGACCTGGCACTGAGCACAGGCGTGTGTTCTGCATGTGTACTTTATGTATGGATACCGAATCACGTGACCTAAATATGTAGCGGGCGGCAGGAATTGATGGGACTCAGAAACACCCCCACAATTTAATCAGTTGTTCCTGGTATCATTTCTGACAGATAAGTCCTGATTAGTCCTGATAAGTCAGCAGCAGTGGATTTGTAGTAGGATCACAATCAGCTGATGTAGTGTTCACTGGTTGTCATGGTTACAGTGACGCCGTGCTGCTATCTGGCAATGATACAGAAATCTTTAACTAATCTCCACATTTGTCCAAAATGATTAGAAATTTGTCCAGAACTTGCTCAAAAAATCCTCTTTTCCTGTTCACAATCTGTTCAAAATGAGTTAAAAATCTAGGATGGCTTAGAAGGTTTCCAAAAATGACTAAAAACAATAAAAATACGTCCAAAATGACTCAAATCTGACCTCATGAAATAAGTGTGTTCTCTAAATGTTGTTAAAATTTGTCAAAAATGACCCAAAATATGTGCAAAATGACTAGAAATTACTCAAATTTGCCCAGAACTTGCTCCAAAAATCCTCCTTAACTGTTCAAAGTCTGTCCAAAATGAGTTAATGGTCTAGGATGGCTGAGAAGGGTTAAAAAAAATTACTGAAATGGGTCCAAAATGACTTTAAAATGTCTCCAAACTATTAAAATATTCTTTATAAAGTAGGAATTATTCACAGTTACAGTTTTATAAACATTGGTGGTCCTCAGCGATGGATTTGTAGTAGGATCACAATCAGCTGATGGAGAGCTCATTTGTTGTCATGGTTACAGTGACGCTATCTGGCAATGATACAGAAATATTTAACAAATCCATGGATCCAGACTATAAGCCGCATCACTGCCAAAATCTAATCACTTGGTCCTTGTGTAATTTTTGACCTTCCCTGAAAATTTCATCCAAATCTGTTGGTCTGTTTTTGAGTGATGTTGCTAACAGACAGACAGACAGACAGACAGACAAACAGACTTACAGACAGAGTAAGAATAACTCAGTAGCGTTTCAACTTCTTTGATTATCGTCAACTCTAGAGCTGTCTAGACGATTCATCCTCCTGTAAAAATAAATTTTTCATTCACTATCTGATTTTTATTTTTAGGAAACATCCATAGCCTGGCAGGAACAGCGTTAAAACTGAAAGTAATGCTGGAAGAACATTTGTAACTTGTGCCCTTCAGCGAACATGAAAGCCCAATTTAATAAGCTGTTTGCACATAAATGTCAGGTAATAGAGGCAATAAATCTAGTCTGGACACCACCAATACACTGACTGATGTAAACTGAGAGAAATCAGCTGATAACGTACATGTGCTGTATCAAGCCCCTTCACAAATAAATACTGAATATTAGGTAACATGACACAAGATTATGCACCAGTTTGTGATTGGCTGTAACCTTTTTATGTAGTTTTCTCAGTCATGAGTCTACCTTCCCTGTTAGCATTTGAATAGCAGCAGCAGCCGTCAGCAAATCACTATAAATGGCTGAAAAGCACTCACATAATAGCGTTTTCATCATAGAAGGGAAAATTTGCTTCCGCCATTCAGTAAAACATTTATACATGCAACAAAGTGAGCCATTTATTTGAAACTGGGCATTTTTCTTTTCCCTTTCTGGGCAAAAAATTCTACCAAGGTACATTTTCCACCACTTATGTTACCAAATGTATGCAGTGTATTTCCTAGCAGCTCTTAATAACATTGCTTTTCCCTCTCAGTTACTCTGGTTTGACTTCCTACTAAATCTACATGTGCATCTCTCACAGAGATGACACTCTGCTACTAATGTGATCTTTGATGTGTAGGGCATCATTTATATTTGGCCTGGGACAAATCAGGACAGTGTTTTTACTGCACATATCCATCTTGATCAACACAAATCTACACAGTGCCCCGTCTAAATAGGTGCCTTTGTGTCACAGGAAACTTCATCCAGAAACTATTACCTGCATAGACCTTTAAACGCTGAAGGTATTTTCCATTCATGGGAAACAGAATTAACTTCATTACAGTACGTAAGAAAGAATCAGAGAAAAATAAATTCAGTCCTACTACTAAAGTATTTCTGAGGACACATACACCCTCACTTCCACTTGTCAACAAAGAATAAATAAAAAAGACCAATCACATAAAGGATGTCACTGATCTGTTTTTAAAATCCACAACCTTCTTAAATCAGCCCTGTACATCACTGCAAAACTGCTTTGGACCTATTTTTGAACACTAAACATGAATAAAAACATGAAAATCATGCAGATTGCTCTCTTGAAAATGTGGACCATGAAATTTGACGGATACAAACAGCAAACATATTCGGAGTGGCGAGGAGAAAGGACACAATGAGGACAACATGATGAAAAGGCCTTCGAAGGGTTGCTCGTGTGCAGCCCGGGTATGTAAATGATGCTCTGTGCAGGTGTACTTACATGCATACTCAGCCGGGTTTGCTTTTCCTCGGTCATTTAGACTCATTACATATATACTAGAAAATGTGAATGCAAACACTCTGATAATTGAGAGGAATCAGCTGATTCAGTATGTTGTGATAACAGTGACAATAATCTTACTGCTTCCCATTAATGGCATGAATACAAAATGTTATTTGCCATTTAACTCCAGCACATATGTGGTATTGTTATAAAATTTCTATGACTGTTTATATGTGCATCCACACATACATGGAATCTACCCTCTTTGACAAAAAAACGAAAAATAAATAAATCTATATACGATTATGAGCACAAGATTGCAGTGTCATAAGCAGAAAATTGAGTATTTATCCTCTAAACCCCATCTAAACGCACTGGTGGGTTTAAAAGGCATGCTGCAGTTTTTTAAATTGTCATAATAGGCTATTTATCATAGCAAAGATCTGTGAAAACAGGAAGATTGTTGGACATTCAACTTTCCGACAGTCCTTAAACTAATCCTGCATGACTTTTGGTTTCTTCAGGAAAAAAACGTCCAAATCTAAACGAAAAATCGTGATGTTTAACCCTCCTGTTGTCCTCATTTACAGGCACCAAAAAATACTGTTTCCTTGTCTGAAAAAATTCAGCAAAAAAAATTCCCAAATTTCTGAAAATTTGCAAAACCTTCAGGGAGAAAATTCCAATAATTCCTTAAAAGTTTAACTTAAAAATTGTATTTATTTAAAAAAACAAAAACAAACCAAAAAAAAACTAAATTTGGCAAGAAAATTCTTGTAAATATTTTCAAAAAATGAGTAAAAATCTTCCAAAAAATCCTTAAAATATCTAAAGTGATTCCATATATATCAGTAAAACTTCTAATATTTTCTTTAAGGAAGGAAACTTTTACTTTTAAAATTATTGTCCCAAGCAGGCTGGTCTGGAAACTACCGGACCTTGTTCTCAGTAACCAACTGTGGATAAAGAACTTCCTCAGCAACCGCCCAAAGACAGTGATACTCAGTCTGAGCCTGACCCTCAGAACAGCAGCATGGCAGGGATGTTAGCTCAGTCCTGCCCTCGACTCCCTCTATACATATGACGGCACCTACTGAGCCCACAAATACAATCATTAAATTCTCTGATGACACAACAGTGGTGGGACTTATCTCGAATGGCGGTGAGACAGCCTAAAGAGATGAGGCCTGCAAAATTAAAAGAAAGGTGTGCAGTGAACAACCTGTCATTAAACATCCAAAAGAGCAAGGACAGCAACAGGAGGAGCATGTGCCACACAAAACAGGGGAGGAGGTGGAGAGGGTCTCCAGTTTTAAATTCCTGGGGACGTACATCAGTGAGGACTTCGAGTGGACTGTAAATCCCACTGTTCTGGTGGAAAAGGCCCAGCAGAGACTGTACTTCCTCAGAGCAGTAAAGAGGAGCAACCTTTCTGCAAAATTATTGGAGTCCTTTTAAAACTGCTCAGTGGACAGCATCCTGACGTGCCGCATCACAGCCTGGTATGGGAACTGTTCAGTGGCGGAAAGGGCAGCCCTTCAGAGGGTGGTAAAAACAGCACAAAAAACCATTTGACTCCAAGTGTCCTCCCTGGAAGACATCTAAAGGTCTCACTGCCACAACATAATTGCTGGAGACTGAATTCACCTCTTTCATCATCTGTTTACACTAATGCCCTCTATAAGATGCCACAGGGCCCCGAAATGCTGCATCTCCAGAGGTGAGGAACAGTTTTTACCCTACAGCCACACATGAACTGAATGTTGGTCACTGTATGTGTACATGCAATGACAATAAAGGCAAATAATTACAAAAAAGCAACTCCACGGTACTCCAGAATGTAATCTGCATCTGCCAGCTTTTACGACAACATCAACATTAATATTAACTGACGTTATCTAGCTGTGCTGGCCTGGTGCTCATCCTCATGTCAAATGAAACATCTTTAAACATCTTTAATTCATGCCGTGCACAATGAACGGCTTCATTAATCTGAGGTGGTTCAACAGCTTATTGTTCTTCCTCTCTGTCCATCACATGGAACCACAACAGCCATTCACCAAAGTAAATTAGAAAAACACTTATGAAACACATTCACGTGATGTTCCTTGCCGTGAACAGCTTTCTGTTACTGCTGGCTATGGCTGCTCAATCAGAATACCCAGCATGTTTCATCAGTTTTCAACAAGAGTGCAGTGACAGTAGTTCTAAAATGAGGACCAATAATGGAAACAAAAAGCCAAACCAGTATCAGTCTCGCTGAAGACAAATCCTAATGATAATGAAGATGATACAGAGCTGGGAATATTTCTCCGTATGCTTGTCTTGTACAAGATCACGATCTGCCTCTCTTTCTAAAATTTAGTTTAAATGATTCATGCCATGTGGAAATCAAAGATCCATTAATATATATACATACGCATAATTATATATACATCATTATTTATTTATTTATATTTATGTATATATTTATACACATGTTTTCAGCCTGAGCAACAGGTAAGTCATGCTTTTTCATCTATTACATAACCTACACTCATCACTTTTTAAATGTTAATGAATTTTGATTACATGACTGGGCAACAGATGTAACGTGTGATTATTCTGGCCCGTCTGCACAAACGACTGACAGCAGGATTTCTATAAGCCGGCCATTTCCAAGAATTCTCCCAGTAAGAGTGGAAAAAAAAATAATGAGCTACTGAGGAGGAGCAGGAGACGAAGCAGATAAATAAATATCACCTGCCTGAAGCAAAGGCAAGAGAAGTCAATCACACAGATAATCAAAGGCTGCTGTCAGTCAAGTCATTATCAAAAATTCTTAACGGAACTGAAATTGTCAAGAGCTTTGCTGAATTTTACATCACAAAACTCAACCCAGACTCAATACAAGATTCACTCACATGCTGATATCAAACTATCCTCTCTCAAAAATCACTCATTTATTTTTCAATACTTCTAGAGACCTGGTGAAATTAGGGGCACAACATTCTTATACATACTATAACGAAAAAAATATTAAAAAACACTTTCAAACTTAATTTAAATAATATATTTCATGCCAGCTGCACGATCACACTGGTTTTAACTTCTTGTCTTCTCATTCAGAAATTCTATTTTTTATCCGTTCTATATGACTATGTAGAGGAAGCTGTTGGATCAGTTTTTCTCTGACATCAATATATCCTGAAAATCTACCACCTCTCAAGCGTTTTTTTTTGCATCAAGTAATAAAAGATGAATATATTAACAGTCGTAGTGTTTACCTGTGACCGTCAAATTCCTCAATTACTGAGTTGTTGTGTTTAGGAAACAGCTAATGTTAATGACTGTCAATCAAACCGGTTATTTTTTAAATGTGTAGAGCAACAGTGATGATACCTGTTTCATGTAGGCGTAACACATGGTCTCTGCCACACGTTTCCCTTCATCGTAGCATGCCCGAGGACCAATCGGATTCACATGTCCCCAGTACTCCTCATTTTGAGGGTGAACCTCTGGATCTGAAACAAAAATCATTTGGGAACATATTGGGAAGTTGCTTGATCTTTTCATAACAAACATTCTTTACAGAGAATTAAACACATTTCATTTGAAAACAACGTTCTTTCCATCTTGCACACTGCCACCAACAAAAACTTTTATGCTTGTCCGGTCATTTTAGTGCATTTTAGCACTCAGCAAATTGGATGAAACATCACGACAAGTATAAGACAGTAAAAGTTCACCGGCCTGGAACACTCTGTTCGATGACATGCTGTACCGCCGTCCTTTGTCTACTACTTGCAGCTGAAAGTTACATCTTTACAAATGTGAAATCTGCACTTGCACAGCACTCCCAACAATTAGTTTTGAGTGTAAAGCTCTCTTTTGCCATTTCAGATTCTCTCTTTAATTTGCATTGCACAACATATAAGTCTCAAACCAGGCATGAATAAAGATCATGACAGTTGGTAATAAAAATGCTGCCGCTTGAGCATTATCACTGCGCTGATAAATTCTGACTCAAACAAATCATTACTTTATCATTGTGCAGCTGTCAACGAGTTGGCCTCCTAAACTAATAAAAAGTGTAGTGTAAACAATGCTAAAGTTGGCCATGTTTGTGGTCATTTTGGCACATAATGGAGAGTGATTCAAACCCCCCCAAATTTTCAAAAAGCTGCAGCTGTTAAAATTGTGTTTTGTTGAAAGCTACTGAATCTTTCATTAAAAAAAAAAAAAAAAAAATGAATGTTTACACATTATGTGGCTACACATTCATGGAATATTTTGTCTGAAGTAGTCCATTAACCCTTGTGCCATCCAGTGGGTCAAATTGACCTGTTTTAAAGTTTGAAAATGTGGAAAAAAATATATTTTCACAGTGACATTTCTGATGTCCACATTTTCAAAATTTTTTGGGAAATTTTTAAAAATTTTTTGGTGGAATAAAGAAATGTTAAAAGAAATATTTCTTTAAGAACATCCACAAAAAATCTGCCAAAACCCAGTGAAATTCGCTGGATTTTGGTAGATTTTTTTGTGAATGTTCTTAAAGAAAATATCAGAAGTTTTATTGATATATATGGAATCACTTTAGATATTTTTAGGATTTGTTTGGAAGATTTTTACTCATTTATTGAAAATATTTACAAGAACTTCTTGCCAAATTTGGGGGAATTTTTAAATAAAACTTCTAAGGGAAACGTTTAAGCAATTATTCGAATTTTATTCCTGAAGGTTTTGCAAATTTTCTCTGGTGAATTTTTTTTCTGAATTTTCTGATTTTTTTCAGACAAGGAAACAATATTTTTTGGTGCACATAAATGAAGACAACAGGAGGGTTAAGTAAACTATTTGCTTACAAAATCAAAGCAGAACCAGCATCGGTTCAAACCAATTGTGTACAGCACACCTAAAAGATGAGTGGGAGGCATCTTTCGTACCTCCATAAACCTCAGAAGTAGAAGCCAGCAGAAGTCTTGCACCCACACGTTTGGCCAGGCCTAGGAAACAAACAACATGATGAAAACAGCAAGAAACAAATGAGATCAAAGGCCTTAAACCTGATTAAATGCACAGATTAGAAAGAAGGAAGATAACAAAAACTGCAGCACTGCCAAGGAACACTTTGTACCAAGGCTGCACATCTACAAAAACTGATAAATTCACATGGCGACTGCAGCACAACGATTGTATTTGCTTCTTGGTAATGTTCTAAATATGAGTTTCAACAACATAGATTCATAGATATACTGACTATGGTCATGCCAAGAAATCCATTTTGATTAGATTCATGGGATATTTCACAATAGCTGTTTTAAACATGACAGGACCCACTATGGACAGTTTCAATTCTCACCCAGTGTTTGGCACCTGGCATACGAGAGCTAGAAATAGCATTGCTGAACAACAACAATGAGCAGTGGCATAAAAACATGAAGGAAAAAGACTGTTTCTACTTCTCTCAGGGGCCGTACGACTGATGGAGTTTGACATTTATTTTTGCAAATGAAAGCATACCATTGTTAGCGCGAGAAAAGCTGGACTTCATGCTCATGAGAAAATCTTAGCTTGATTATTTATGAAATATGAGGTTCTGTTTAATTTTGAATAGTCTGGCTGCTCCCACACAATATAACAAGACATGGGGATTTTCCTGGAGTTTGACTGTAAGCAGAGAGATAGAAGCTGAAAATGAATGTGGGACACTAATGGAGACTTTTTCCTCTTGTACCCCATTAACAAAGAGAGGAAACTTTTTCATATCTATACAATCAGGAAAACACTGTTTCATTTACGGTGTTGTTGTTGTGAAGCTGAAGAGGAAAGAAGGAATTGTAAACAATAAAACTGTGATAAGGAAAGGTTTTAGGGAAACATACTGATGTGTTTTGATGCTCTGACCTTGTGACCTATATTTTTATCTCTATATCTTATTTATTTGTATGTGGTTTTATTCCACTCACTGCTTACTGTCCTATTATCAGCTTATCAGTCGTCTGTGAAGCACTTTGAACCGCACTAAACTGCATGACAGGTGCTATACAAATAAAACCTGACTGTTTTTGAGACCTATTCTACGCCAATAGTCGGTCACATACGATTACTCACCAAGCATGTTCAGGGTACCAATGGTGTTGGTCTTGAGTGTTTTGATGGGGTTGTACATGTAGTTGGGAGGAGAAGCTGGAGACGCCAGATGATAGATCTGGTCCACTATAAAAGACAGGAGAAATTATAAATCATCAAACCAACAAACACACTCCTGTGTCAGCAAAATGTTCATGAGAGTGACTCTGAATTAGTTCCTTTCTTTTAAAGCTGACAGCAAGTTGTGGAGCTGCAGTGCAGAACAACAAGAGATAGAATTAAAGGAAAATGCTGGAATAATACAGTAGCTTTAAGCTAAAGTAGAAATGAGTCAGACAAAGTTGTTTCCATTATGTTCAATGTAAACTATGTGTTAAAGCCAATTACATCTTTACTATGGTGCAGAACTGTTTGTAGATTCCAAAGTCGTATCTCAACCAGGAAAATCACAATAAGTCTTTGAAACACAATATAGAATTTAATGTGAAGCCATGGAGTACGTTTTTCCCCCCAAAGGAATGTTTATTTTACCCTGTGTGACATCAATAAAGGTCCATCTTATCCAAAACATTAGAATTAATGGACAATATTACACCATCCATTACCAGTTCGAGTGTAATGTAGAGTGCTGACAGGACAGATAATGATGCTCACAAACAAACTAATAACCCAAATGCATGGATTTCATTTTAAATATCAGAAAAAATAATTACTGAGTTAGTTCTGAAAGTAACATTTGGCTCTGACAAACCCATGTTATTCCAGATATGTTATTATTTTTATCACAATAATCAACTGGCACCTAGTTTAAAACAGGGCTTGGGACAAAAACACATATATCATTTTTATTATTTTATACAATGAACAAATGAAAACACAAATAATTATCTAAAACAATTTCTTTTAATGACTAAAAGCTAGAACCACCTTTTCTCCCAGCACATGCTAACAGGCAAATTACGTAAATATTGGCACTCACGCGCTACTTTATTATTCAGAGGTAAAGGCCACCGTCCACATGCTTGTGAGCTACTGACCAGAGCACAAACTGTAACTTGGAGGAACATTATGTGTTCTTGTGCTAGGCTTGAAAACACGGGACGGCCAAATAATCTATGTGCTTAACCTCACCAAAAGGTCTAGTCGCCCTGTATGTCTTCCAATAGGTTCTCTCAACCATCTCTGACCCAATTCTTTATCACCTTCCCATTTCTCAAACGCTCACATCCTTTCTTCTCCAGGCTAATGTCGTCACCTATTGAGGGCTCGACCTTCGGATCTATGCCTTATTTTCCTTTTCACATCTTCTCTGTTGACATTTTTCAAACCACTCTCATACAAAACTTTCCTCCCAAAAATACAGACTTCAGATTTTCATACCATGGGAAGCAAAAGGAAATCTCTGTGTGTCTGATTGATTGTCAGCTTCAATAGCTTATGATTATATAAAACAATAATAATTCAGTGTCTAGTGTATGTCTAGCATTAAGCATATAGGCCCCTGCTCAGACCAGGTACCACTTGTGCAAAAATTTGCTCTGCTGCTCGTTTTCATGAAGGCATCAGGCAGTCGCTACAGAACCCCACTGGCCAGGAAAAACATTTACAACAAATCTTTCATCCCCTCTGCAATAGCTGCTCTTCATAACACAAAACAGACTTCACTGTTTTCAGTATTTTTAGTTATTTTATGTGCTTTACTTGTTCTTATTTAATGTACTGTGTTTTTAATGTGTGAGGGTGCTTTCAGTGTTTGAGTGTGATTTTTAAATTTTGTCTTCCAGCCGTGACAAAGGATGAATTTCTGTTTTTACTTGTAGCAGACAATAAAGTTATCTATTCTTCTTCTATTCAATATATAACACATTTCATGAGCTGTGTACAGCAACTGCATTGAAAAGGAAACCTTATGTATCCTTGTGTTAAATTAAATAAAGGCATCACCAGAACCGCTGACAGCATTACATACAACTACCTTATGCTGAACCCAATTTGTCCATCTGAATGAACTGTAATAACTGCTTTGGCAAACACTGTTCAGACGCAGACACCTGGTATTAGCTTTTCAAAGGGGAGACATTTATCACAGCGGGAGTAAAGGATGGTTATTTTCTAAGTTCAAATAAACACATGAACTCTGTGGAATGAAGGGAAAAGACAAAGGTATTATGGTTTACACTTCTAAGTAAAGCTTTAGATGCCTTCCCAACAACAAATTATTAATCTGACAAAAATGTTTGCAATCACCATTAAAAATCTAAATAATGACAATAATTATGATTCAAAACATTTCTAAGCATCAGCCCAGTTATGTATTCTGTTGAATCAGAGTTCATTGTCCTTTGCAAGAGAGTTTTTAAATATTTTTTCAGAAAGGCTGAGGTGTAACACTAGAGCATTCAGGTCAATATTCTCAGATAACCTAAATGGGCACCAAAAAATATTGTTTCCTTGTCTGAAAAAAATCAAAAAATTCAGCAAAAAAAATCCCCAAATTTCTGAAAATTTGCAAAACCTTCAGGAAGAAAATTCCAATAATTCCTTAAAAGTTTCCCTTAAAACTTTTATTTAAAAAAAAATCCCCCAAATTTGGCAAGAAAATTCTTGTACATATTTTCAAAAAATGAGTAAAAATCTCCCAAAAATTCTAAAAATATCTAAAGTGATTCCATATATATCAGCAAAACTTCTAATATTTTCTTTAAGAACATTCACATAAAAATCTACCAAAATCCAGTGAAATTTGCTGGATTTCGGTTGATTTTTTTTGTGAATGCTCTTAAAAAACATTTTTAACATTTCTTTTTTTCCACCAAAAAATGTTCAAAGATTTCCCAAAAATGTTGAAAATGTGGACATCAGAAGTTTCCCTGTGAAAATATATTTTTCCCCACATTTTCAAACTTCAAAACGGGTCGATTTGACTCTCAGGACGACACGAGGGTAATAGGATCACATCTCATTATTTTATTAAAGATTAGTGATTATGATTATTTTCTCACTGTAATACAATTATTACTGGTTTTATTTGTGGACCTGTGCTCTGGTAAAGCTGGTCACACATTGATCATCAACAAGATGAGTGGGCAGAAATAAGTCAAGCATGTTATTTCTCACAGTCAATCTTTTGCTCACCTTCAATATAGAGAGGCTCCACCACGTCGTGATTGATGAGCTCGAAGTTTTCGTGACCAATCCAGTGCTCTACATTTCTCTTTCTCCCTGTGAAGAAGTTGTCGACCACAGTCACCTCATGGCCGTCCATCATCAGCTTGTCAGTCAGATGAGAACCTACGAAACCAGCTCCTCCAGTGATCTAGGGGAAGATTGCACGTGTATAAAACCATCAGTAAAGGACACTTTTAGAAATACTAGGTCACGCGTCATCTTGGGCAAACAAATCCTCAATATAACATGCTTGCAAGAACACAGATGCTGATCAGTTTTATAAAGTCACATTTTAGAAGTTATATTAAAATTCTTCAGATGGAAATCTGCAGCAACCTGCTGATAAAGGAAGAGAGAGCACAACCTGCAGGTCTAACTCCAATGATGAGCCAGAAAAATCACCAAAATTTTGAAATGATTTAAAATTGCATCATCTTATATTAACGTATTATTTAAATGGAAGGGTATGGTGTTTGGTATTATGTTAAAAATGTGTCTACTATTCATAAGTGAGATTCCATTCTTGTGTTTTTTAATATTGTGCACCTCTGACTATATTTGTGATGACAGATTTAATCCTCCTGGGCATAGACGATAACAGTCACACAGATCTGTGGAGAAGTGTTCTGCCGTTCTTCACAGATGAATCTTTCCAGCTGATGTTGCCTGGAGGGGTTTTTTTGCTCTGCGTTCCACTTTAAAATACTGTGTGTTTGCAGGCGTTCTACTAGATCCAGGTCTGGGCACCTACTGGGCATACTGGATCACTTATCTCTTCTTTAACTCTTGTGTCGTCTGCAGGTCAAATTGACCCATTTTAAAGTTTGAAAATGTGGAATGAATGAATGAATAAATACATAAATATATAAATACATAAATAAATAAATATTTTCAGAGTGAAAACTTTCACAAATTTTTGAACATTTTTTGGTGGAAAAAAAATGTTGAAAAAAAATGTTTCTTCAAGAACATTCAGAAAAAAATCAACCAAAATCCAGCGAAATTCGCTGGATTTTGGTTGATTTTTTCCAGAATGTTCTTGAAGAAAATATTACAACTTTTACTGATATATATGGAATCACTTTAGATATTTTTAGGATTTTTTGGGGGAGATTTTAATTTTTTTTTTTTTTTTAATTTAACTTTTAAGGGAAACTTTTAAGGAATTGTCTTCCCGAAGATTCTGCAAATTTTTATAAATTTGGGAAATTTTTTGCTGAATTTTTGATTTCTTTTTCAGACAAAGGAACAATAATTTTTGGTGCTGTAAATGAGGACAACAGGAGGGTTAAAAGAATCACAATCATTAGAGATCATTTCATGCTCGAGAACTTCTCTCCTGCCACGTTTCTTTAGACTGGGAGTCATACTTTCATTCAGTATTAGAGTGTACAACCACAGTGCCACCTATAAATGTCATCCCCTACACTGTTTGCACTCATGCAGCTTTAATATCATCACTCTCCCACCTCCATGCCTCACAGCTGCCACTGTTGATGCTGTCGAGTTTAATCTTACAATTTTTGTGCCATTTCGTGAGCAATGGTGTTCTTCTTGGACACTGCCCATAGAGGTCGACTTCATGCAATGTGCTTCGCATTTTCTAAGCAGTCACTAAAACAACTGCTTCCACAGAAAATCCTTGTGTCACGTCAGAAACACACGCATGCGTTTTTCAACAGCACGGTTCTTGCGAAACCCCTTGACAAGGGATGCATCTCTATTGGAGCTCATGTCCAGAGGCGACTGATGCTCTTGTACCCTTCCTCATCTAAAGGAAGTCTTACAAGGTCTTTTATAACCTTGTTCATAGAATTAGTCAATAAATGTGATAAAAAATGCTTTAAACAAATGCATTTTTAACTGCAAATCAACAAAATAATTTGTTTACTCGCTAAACCTTTAGTGGGTTGGAGTATGACCATCAGAGGTCTATTTGTTAAATATGTATTTTTATCTTCTGCTACCACCAGCAATTGTCCCTGCGATGTTACAGCTGAATAAATATATTTAAAAATGAATGTACTATAGCAGCACTTTATCTGAATGATGAATGGAGGATACGCTGAATAAGATGCAACAGCGATAACCTTTTTTTCCACTCCAACTGAGGCTCTCTCACAGCTGCTGCTATGTTCCTTTCAGGCAAATATGCTGTAACACTTATACGATAATAAATAATCACATTTTTGCATAAGTCACAATAATTTTACTTCCAGTGAATTAAAACGGAAGGTTCTGCTGCATCGATTGTTTTTTTTCCACCATTCACCACAAACACACTTAACTCAGAGTTGACTTAATTAACTCTCCATCTCAGAGTTTGTTAAGAGTGATTTCTGGAATGGAAGCCTGGGGGCAAAGCAGCATTGATGCAGTAAAACAAGGTTTGACAAAGCAGAACACAAACAGTCAGCAACAAAAAGATGTGTTTTTTGTTGCACTTTGATTCCAGCATTGCAGTCTAATCTAACCTTTGGGTTGTGACCCAAGTAAATTAGTCATTCCTCCACCAAGGAACGGTGGAGTTATATGATGATCGGCGTACATTTGTCCGTGTGTCTGTCTGTCTGTCTGTCTGTCTGTTAGCAACGTTACTCAAAAAGCAGACTAACGGATTTGGATGGAATTTTCAGGGAAGGTCAGAAATGACACAAAGACCAAGTGGTCAAATTTTGGCAGTAATGCGGCTTATAGTCTGGATGCACAGATTTGTGAAAGATTTCTGCATCATTGCCAGATAGCGGCACGGCGTCACTGTAACCATGACAACAAGTGAACACTACATCAGCTGATTGTGATCCTACTACAAATCCACCACTGAGGACTTATCAGGACTTTATCCTTCAGAAATGATCCAAGGAACAAATGATTAAATTGTGGGGGTGTTTCTGAGTCCCATCAATTCCCGCCGCCTGCTACATATTTAGGTCACGTGATCCGGTATCCATACATAACGTACACATGCAGAACACACGCCTGTGCTCAGAGGAAGGTCACTTTGTTTGTGGGTGCATCTATATTAAATGGACATATTCTATGGTGATTTCTGCCACAAACTTTCTCAAGATTTCAGCCTTCGGAAATGATCCAGATGACTGAGCAGCCTTGGCAGAGTAGTGCGCTCTCTGAATGCTTTTCTTGTTGAAAATGTGATTGTGGATTTTCAGTACGATGTGTGTCCCATACCAGAATTCTCTTCCGATCCTTTTCTGACAGGAATTTCACCGGTGGGTATTTCTGAGAAAAACTGTGAGAAAGAACACAAAGTCCTTAGTGATGAAAATGTGGAAAAAAAATCAGTTGAGAACAAAGCAAACTAGAACAATATCTCGGCGCTAACAGTGAATCCAGTTCTTGAACAATAAATAAATGGGTTTTCACCGTTATCTGGGAGCTCTCTTGTCATCACATGCATCATGCATGAAGTGATTTGAATAGGGAACTTTTTTCTGGTGAGTAAGCTCTGATGCAATGTAGTGTCTTGCTGTATCGGTTAAGATTTAATGAATGAAACCTGATGATTAATCTGGAATCTTCCTGACCTATACGCCACATTCCAAGATGTAATTAATTCAGATAGTAGAATATTTTCATACCTAATAAACAGGGTGGTCAAACCTATGAAAATAATCCTAATTAATCAAAAATGCCCATGACCAAAATAATAACATAAGCATACTTCCACTGTCATCCCTCAAAGTATCTTAAATAACCTGTAAATCATAGGATGACATCAGCAGCAGCTGTTTCACAACAGAAAACGAGGGGCTTCATTATCAGTCAGCATGTGCCTGCACAGGTGCAACACTCCATTGTGGTTTCTCAGGAGAATCACATGGATATGGAGTACGCTCCATTCAAAGGGTCACGTAATTCTGTTATATACTGCAGATACACACAGCATGGACAAGGGCTCACATAGACACAATCATCTCTGAACAAATGCCTTTTATTTCAGCCTCATTAGTATTCCAAGCATCAAAGGTGAACATAAGAGTATAGTCAACATCTAAAAATAGAATTACTGCACCAACCAAAGCCACCATGGAACAATCAATGCAAAATAAATTCATGGTCGCCTGTTTTTCAGAAGTATCCTTCACAAACACCACAAAACCTTTCATTAAATTGTTTACGGTATTTTTTTTCTTGTGCCCCTTGTCAAAAATCTTGTAAATGGAGCAAAATCAGCAGAGCTTCCTTGCTTTTCTTGAAAATTTCACTAATCTGCATGAAAAGTTTAGTTCATGTTATTCAGACACTGTGCAGTCTAGATGTTTACGTTTTCAAAAAACATTGAATTGAATTTTTAAGAGGCAATAAATAAATAAAGAATACATAACGTTTGGTCATTAAATCTCAATACTATTAGTTGAACCGAGCTGAGCTGGTGGTATAATGTAAAAATGTGTTCATATTGAGAGTAAGAGGAATTTGAGCATGTCTACAAGTTTGTACATGAAAAGAGATACGCACCTTTGTTCCAGATCACGAATCTTTTCTCTGAGCGGAGCAACAACCTAAGATGAGATGAGAAGTAAGAGATGTATGAGCTGAGAGCACAAGTCAATGCTTAGAAAATATTCAATTGATCCAGCGGTGTATTAACGTTATCCCACCAGCATGGTAATGTAGGGTTATGGTTGACTTTATGGCTATTTATGTATCTATTGACCAAGGTTCTCCAACAAGACACTTCTGTGCAAATCAGGTGGAGCTCCCTCTGATCTCCAGTGACTGCATCTAGGTTCCTATTTGTCATTTATTGACCAGTGTACAGAATATTCCTGCCATCCTCCAGCCTCCACACCTCTTGGCTTAGGTCAGTAATAGGTTCTGCTCCAACATCCTTTTGATACAAGCTACTGCAAAAATTACAAAACAGTATTAGATTCATTCAACCTTCAACATTAATAGATAGCAGCAGGAAGAAATGACATGGAATCGTGAATAGAACAGTCAGTAGCAATAGAAACTGGTCATGAACAGTGGCCTTGTGCAGCACAATGCAGCCAATAGCAAAGTGTACAAGCACTCCTGCATACCATGTGAGGATTGTATAGAAAACACGAGCTTGGAACAGGCTTTCTTCAGTGTCTTCCACAGTTAATGTAAACATTCCGACCCTTTGAATACCTCATTGCATTCAACTTAACAACTTCAAGCTCAAAGGGCTGACTGAGACTCATAAACAAACGAATAAACAACCAGCATGGGCAAATTCTCCACCTATAGAATCCTACTTTTCATTTACAGGAGGAACATTTCCTGAAAGTCCACATTGCTTTTCAAGAAAATAAAGACTTTTCGAGATCTGCAATTGCAGTCAAAAAACCAATGAATTCTTTTTCTCCCATTTTTTTACTGCTTAAAGGGGTCTTTGTGGGATTTTTGCTTAAATATACTAACAGCAGTTGGAGTATTACGTATAAATGCAGTCAGTGATGGTATGGCCGTCTTTAACCCTCGTGTCGTCCTGTGGATCAAAATCGACCGTTTTAAAGTTTCAAAATGTGGAAAACTATATTTTCACAGTGAAACTTCTGATGTCCACATTTTCAACATTTTTGGGAAATTTCTGAACATTTTTTGGTGGAAAAAAAGAAATGTTAAAAATGTTTCTTAAGAACATTCACAAAAAAATCAACCAAAATCCAGCGAATTTCGCTGGATTTTGGTTGATTTTAATGTGAATGTTCTTAAAGAAAATATTAGAAATTTTACTGATATACATGGAATAACTTTACATATTTTTAGGATTTTTTTTGGAAGATTTTTACTCATTTTTAAAAAAATTTACAAAAATTTTCTTGCCAAATTTAGGGGATTTTTTTTTTTTTTTTAAATAAAACTTTTAAGCAATTATTGGAATTTTCTTCCTGAAGGTTTTGCAAATTTTCTGAAATTTGGGGAATTTTTTTGCTGAATTTTTGGATTTTTTTACAGACAAGGAAACAACATTTTTTGGTGCCCGTAAATGAGGACAACAAGAGGGTTAAGTTAGTGTAGCACTACTTGGATTTAAAAAAAAAAAAAAAAAATTGGGCATTCTCAGAGTTTTCCTCAATTTGCAAACTATATGTCTTGTCATTGTTTATCATGATGCAAAGTCATCATTGCACTTTGTACTTCAAAATGGTTTGAAAGCATCATGTGACCTGTACGATAACCACAAATTGATAGCAAACTCTTTAAACTCTAAGGTCAACATAACAAACTATAATTATTTCAGCATACACCTGCAATCTTTGATAAGCTTTGATTTAGTATTAATGGAATTATAATTTGTGTTATGTAGCTGACTTTTTAACTGTGTGTGTGTGTGTGTGTGTGTGTGTGGGTGTGTGTGTGTGTGTGTGTGTGTGTGTGTGTGTGTGTTCATATGCATGAATGCTCTGCTCCATTTCCATTGCTTGATGCGTTTAATGAACTTGAGATAAAAAACTATTTTTCAAAATGAAAATTAAGATGTATATTAGTCTGTGTGGAACATAGATAACAACTAAAATGTCCTTGAATCCAAACACAGTATTTTTTTACAGTTGCAAAAGAGTGCCTCATGCTGCACAATACCATGTAGGCAATTTTCTCAAAATGTGGCACCAGGTATTATTCAAGGATTCAGGACAAAAAAAGGGAAAATGGACAGGTATTGTGGTGATAGCAAAATTGGGGTCACATTTAGAGCCCAACACTGCCTTCAAATGTGTTTACTTACAGGAAAAGTAAAGGAGGAAAAGTAAAGGAGGTGCAGTCTACCAAACCAAGCTTGAACAACCTTGCTTTCTACAGGAACTGATGCACTCACAAACAAACCAAACAATTATGCTGCCTCTGTTGATCATGCCCTGGAAATCTGAAGCACTGTCTAGCAGCCTGTGTCAGAAATACCTAAAAAAAAAAAAAATTACAACTTGATTTCACTAGTCTGACATTGGTATAACATGTTCTAGACTCACTCTTTTACCCACACTGCTGATTGGAAAGCACACAAAAGCCATTTAGAAGTAAAAGCAAATCAAACCACTCTTATTTATCTGAACATGATGAAGCTATATGTACTCAAAAACAAACTTTGGTCTGATGGCAAGAGCTTCTGGCACAAACACTGAGCGGCAGAAGCTCAGGCAGCAGATGAAGTGTGTCATCACTTTTTATCTAGCTGCCCTCTCATAGGGCAATAGTCATCAACATGCATTCTGAAAATGTAGTAAAATCCTTAAAAAACAGCCCTGCCACCCTGCTCAAACCAGAAATCAAAGCTGACAGTGGGTCCACTATTTAACCCTCGTTTCATCCTGCAGGTCAAAATTAACCCGTTTTAAAGTTGGAAAATGTGGGAGAAAAAAATATATTTTCACAGTGAAACTTCTGATGTCCACAGTTTCAACATTTTTGGGAAATCTTTGAACATTTTTTGGTGGAAAGAAAGAAATGTTAAAAATGTTTCTTAAGAACATTCACAAAAAAATCTAAATAAAACTTTTAAGGGAAACTTTTCAGGAATTATTGGAATTTTCTTCCTGAAGGTTTTGCAAATTTTCTGAAATGTGGGGAATTTTTTTGCAGATTTTTTTCAGACAAGGAAACAATATTTTTTGGTGCCTGTAAATGAAGACAACAGGAGGGTTAAAAAAGTGACAAGGATGAAGTTTTAAATAATAATTTCATTGCAGTATTGCAAAACTGTCTTCCTCCCGGTTCTTATTCGGATTCATACTCAGACATGCAACATACTGAGAGGTTTAAGATGCTCAGATAAGCTAAAACATAAGAAAGCTTCTGAGTTTAGACAGTTTTAGTCTGCAGGTCCTATGACGCAGTCCCTCTGTTATTACTGCACCACTTCTACACATATTAAGTTTGACTTTTACTTCAGGAAAAATCCCCTACAGGTGTCTTAACCATCAATCTATATCCAAGTTGCCCTGTCTGTTCAAAATCCTAGAATCACAATTCAACTCACAACTACGTGGCTTCCTGGAGGACAATAACATCCTTTAGCCACAGCAGTCGGGCTTTAGGTTTGCTCATAGTCCAATAACTGCTGCTGTGGATGACACAGTTAACTGATGATGTGGACAGCTACCATACTCACCACTATGAGTTACATGAAATAATTGGTTGGTCATTACTGGCATCCTTAACACAGCAGCATATCTGTGTTTTTCACTAGTAGGGCCTGGTGCCAAAGCTTCTGAAATATTTGACATTTTTGTTGAGTTCAGCCCTAATAACAGCAAAATATGACGGAAGAGACCTTTTAAAAAGCTCATACACAATCTGTACAAACTGGTTTGACTGGTAACAATCCGCTCACTGCAAAAATGAAGCTCATTTACAGTTTAACCCTCGTGTCGTCCTGCGGGTCAAAATTGACCCGTTTTAAAGTTTGAAAATGTGGAGAAAAAAAATTTCACAGTGAAAACTTCCACATTTTCAACATTTTTGGGAAATTTTTGAACATTTTTTGGTGGAAAAAAAGAAATGTTAAAAAAAATGTTTCAGAACCAAAAAAAAATCAACCAAAATCCAGTGAACTTCACTGGATTTTGGTTGATTTCAGAAGTTTTACTGATATGTATGTAATCACTTTAGATATTTTTAGGATTTTTTTGGAAGATTTTTCCTCATTTTTTAAAAAAATAATTACAAGAGTTTTCTTGTCAAATTTGGGGGATTTTTAAAAGAAAACTTTTAAGCGAAACTTTTAAGGAATTATTGGAATTTTCTTCCTGAATGTTTGGGAAATTTTCAGAAATTTGGGGAATTTTTTGCTGATTTTTTTTTATTTTTTTCAGACAAGGAAACAATATTCTTTGATGCGCGTCAATGAGGACACCAGGAGGGTTAAAAGAAAGTTTGAATCCTGAAATGTGTCTAAAGCCGTCTGTTGTACAATTCAGCTGTGAGGAATATCAGTTAATTGAAATTCTGTGTTCTCAGGAAGAACAAGAAAGAAAACACACACACACACAAACACACACTTCCTAATAACAGCGGGACCATTACAGACAACTGTCACATTATCTAATTATGTTATCAACCTAAAGAGATAACTGCTGAACCTATAAATTGGGTAGTAGCTGAATTGAAGCTAATTGCACTAATTGCAACCTTCTTGATCAAGTGATGGGGCCATCAGTTAGTCTCATAAATCATGTACATTATGTGGCTAAAGAGCTGTACACAAAAAAGACTCAAAAAATATGTGTTTCCTTTAAAAACTGAAATGTAGGGCCATTTCACTCCTGGCCTCTAATTTAGTTGACGTCTTGTCCTCTTTGTTTATCGTAGTATTTTCTTTTAACGATGTGATTGTTCGATGTGGTGTTCCAAACCAATTTACTTTATTTTAACAAAAGCAAAAATCTGAGGTTTACGGAACACTTTGACATATTAATGATCTGGAGAGCACCTTGCTGAAAGTGTGAAAATCAAAAGGCATAAAAAATATTTGAAGTTCGAATAACAAAGTACATGTTATCTTAAAAAGGCAATGGTTGTCTATTTGTTCATGTTTTTTAGGACTGAGATTGTTTGGACTGCTTTTGCCAGGGTGTATTCTAGAAAATGTCAAATATGTCATTGAGAAAGAGGAAACAAAGCACCTGGATCTTTAACAGACAACATATTAACATGGTGAAAGTAGTGTTCTGTGTCGAACTCACTTCATCAATTCTCTGCTCAATCTTCATCTTTCCCTGTTCTTGTATTGATCTATGGTGGGTGAAAGACAAGGAGAGGAGAGATGATGTTAGTTACAATCAGACTTTAAAGCAAAGGAAAAAGGCAGCATTATATACTAAAAATATATATATATTTGGAATATATTCCAGTTTCTAGTTTTTTAAACATTACATGATTACCTCAGATTTAGAGACAGAAATGACACATTTGTCTGAATAGTATTTTGAACCTTCAAAAAAAACTAAGTCCATGCAGCTGTCACCTTTGAACAAGATCAACAAATTTTTCAACTCGCTGCTTTTTCCAAATCCATTGTGGCTGCTTCAGCTATCAGTGGGAAAGACAGTGTTGTGTTACGCTGTGTGAGCGTATATAAACCGTTCCATTACAGTCCTCTCTGCAGCTGACAGCACTTCTCAGAATGTGTCATTAGGAGTAGCTTATGTTTTGATATTTCATATGCAAGTAAGGCTGCATCTCCATAACATTAAAGTCCTGCTTCTGTACTAAGGTAAGCATGACAGAGAGTAATGATGTGCTCTCGGCTGAGCTCCACAGGCTCTTGTCAGGATTGGCTAATTAACCGGATACACAACTACACAACATCAAGGACCAGAAGGGCTCATGATGATTAAGATCATGCTCATAATGTATCAAACAACATCATTAGACTCCTCACTTCTTCCACAAAATGAGAATTTATAGAGATGAGTAATAATGGTGCTAGCGCTTGGGGACTCCTCTGAATTCTGATTAGACAGTTAAGTGATGGTGAATCATTCAAGAGAGGATGAAAATACATATTGACTATTTTTTCCACCTATCTATAGCACCAGTTCTGTTGGTGTTTAATCAAAAGATTGGACACACCTATAGATTCAAGTGTTCTTCTTTATTATTGCTGTTTTCTACAGTGTAGAACTGAAAACATCTGGAAATATGTTAACCCTCCTGTTGTCCTCATCTATGGGCACCAAGAAATATTGTTTCCTTGTCTGAAAAATATCTAAAAATTCTGCAAAAAAATCCCCAAATTTCTGAAAATTTGCAAAACCTTCAGGAAGAAAATTCCAATAATTCCTTAAAAGTTTTATTTTAAAAAAAAAAATCCCCCAAATTTGGCAAGAAAATTCTTGTAATTATTTTTCAAAAAATGAGGAAAAAATCTTCCAAAAAATCCTAAAAATATCTAAAGTGAGTCCATATATATCAGCAAAACTTCTAATATTTTCTTTAAGAACATTCACAAAAAAAATCAACCAAAATTCCGCAAAATTCGCTGGTTTTTGGTTGATTTTTATGTGAATGCTCTTAAGAAACATTTTTAACATTTCTTTTTTTCCACCAAAAAATGTTCAAAGATTTCCCAAAAATGTTGAAAATGTGGACATCAGAAGTTTCACTGTGAATTTTTTTTTTTTCCCCACATTTTCAAAATTTAAAACAGGTCAATTTGACCCGCAGGACGACACGAGGGTTAAAGTAACATATGTTTTCATATGTTTGCATGGATGAGAGTGTTGCATGCTAACGGCAATATCTTAACCATCTGGCAAATTAACCGGCGGATTTTCTTGCCTTTTTCCTGCGCCCTGAAAGTTTCTTTAAGTGCAATCATAAAAAATGTCAAATGCTAAGAGGAAACTGGCTCAAACGAAGGCCTCTCAGGAGTTACCTCTGCTGCGTAGTATAAGCTCAGTCCAGTTAGCAGCTTCAGAAATCACAAATCAGGTCAGATTAAAGAACACATCCGTTTCAATGATGTGAAAACTCCTTCTCTGGTGACACTGTTGGCCATTTTCTCAGGACACAAGGCAGTATTTTAGCAGCATAGCGACCGTGGGATTGTGCTTCGAAGCGCCATCCCAAATAGCTTGTGCTTAGTGGGACCATTATTTGAGAGCCCAATACACACCTCCAGGTTCAGTAAGGACTATTTGACCAAGATGAAGAGCTGTGGGGTGCTGCATTGAGTGACCTGGCCTTCACGATAACATGGCCTAAACCCATGTACGGTGGCTTGGCATGACCTCGACTGCAGAGTGAAGAAAAAGCAGCCCGTACGTGCAAAGAATAAATTTCAAGCCTGTTGGAAAATTTTTTCAGGTCACAGCCACATAAAGGTGCCTGAGAGAATCCAAGAATGCGCAAAGCCATTATTAAAGCAAAAGGTAACCGTTGCTTTGTTTATACTTTTTCAAATGTGTTACTAAATAGTTTTCATGTCTTTGGTATTGTTATCCAATGTAGAAATGTGAAAGGAATGAAACTTGAAGCTTGGTGAACTTGCAGGTGCAACATCTTTTAGCCTCCAACAGCATTTAGAGCAGACTAAGCAGTTTGTCACAGGAATCAGATGTAAAACAAAACAAGATAAATAATGATAAGAACACTATGGCTAAGATCACATAATCTCATAAGCTTAAAGGTAATGATAGTCATGTGATTTATGTATAGAATATTTCAGTCTATTACAGAGATGTGACCTTTTATTACCAGATTATAGCAAATATTATATTTCAGTAACGTAATAAAAAATGAATTATTACTGTACCTCATGTTCGTGTATGTTCCCCAGACAGCTGGAAGAGAGAGAGAGCGAGAGAGAGAAAACTTGTCATAAAAATGGTAGCATCTTAAATGAAACATTTAGTAAAATTACAATGAATGTTCAACCAGGTAATATCCTGTCTCTCAGATCTCAGTTATTTCCTCAGCCTTTCAAATTAGATTGATTTAATTTCATACTAACCTTCAGGTCAACAAAAGCTTTCAAATCACCAAACATCTGTCTCTGCTTTGGGATTGGTCTCAGCTATTATGGTCTTTCAGCTTATACTAATATTTTACACAACCCACACTCCATGCTCATATTTTTTTTCACAAATTTAACAGTTGTTCAAAAAGAGAAGACATACAAACAGCAGCAAGTTTCCTGATAAGTCACTATAAAATATCCAAACGCAATGCTTGTTTTTGGGTAATTAAGCAAATAAATAAATTGACAAATCAAGGTACTTAAAACCACAACGTAAAACCTGTATAAATCCCATAAATCTGGTAATTGATTTGTACCAAAATGGGCTAATACACCCACAGATGCTACCAACATTTAAAGGACCAATGGGTATAAATATAAAGTTACAGAGTTTGTTTTTCCCCTGAAGACACTGGCAGATATTTGAGAAGGTCTAAAGAGTCACATCACTTTCTTTAGACAAAACTCACAACAGTTAATATGGGAGATGCATCACCAGAACAAGGTGCAAACCGCTAAGCTGGTGTAACTTGTACATGTCTGCGACTGCTGAAATGGAGGCAAGTGTAGCCAACCACGAACAACATAATTTTAGAGAATGTGGAACTTTACCAAGAGAGAGAAGAGATGGGAAAAACTACAGAAGTGAAAGCCAGGCAGAAGAAAGAGTGTGAAAGAGAGAGTGAAAAATGCGCCATTAAATCTGATTCCCTGGTTTAAAAGCTAGGTTGTGATGGATAATGAACCTAGACTGGGTAATTTTAGAATCATCTTTTCATATCTGTAGAGCCGTGACAGGTTGCTAAACTCTTCTAAGTGTTTAATTTTGGTACATAAATAATGTCGTCACATTCATCTTCTCAGTCTGTCAGTTTCTGAGTAAATAGAACCTTTAGTGATATAGTCACCTGACAGCTGTTTGTGCAGCGAGCTCAGCTGAACTTGAAGACAAATCACCACAGTGTGTTTGCAAGTAGGAGGGCTAAACGATTTGTAGAAAATTTTATTATTTTCTGACAGATACTGCAACTGCAATTTGATTCACAAGATATTGTGTCAAAGTCAATATTCAGTTCAATATTTACTGCATGATTTAAAACGTGTGGTGGAGCATGACCAAGAAATAACATCAAAAGCATGACTGTCACACAAGGAGGATGGCAAGAATTTATAAAATCACTGACACCACAGTTTACAGCCTGGGTCAGATCTGTTGCATACATACATCCTAAACTGCAGACTTTGTGATTCGCTAATTGCATTGCGCCAAACTGCGGTTTCAATTTGAAATCAATCGTTCGGCTCTACTGAGTAGTGCCACATTGATAAATTTATCTGTGTAGTCTGTGCAGAATAGAGTTTTCCATTGGAGATTGTATGCAGATCAGGTATATTTTGAAGCAGTGGATTGTTGTTAATGATTCTCCAGGACATACATTAACTGCTTAAGAGTAAAAAAAAAAAAAAAAGGGCTGTGACTTTAACACGTTAATTTCGATTGATTAATTTATTACAGAAGAAATAACGTGTTCAAAAAAATACTGCATTGAATCACACATTTCTCAGTTCCCTCATTTCTGGCACACTGGTAACTCTGATGAACACTCCAGCCCAGTAGGTGGCGCTAATGAAACTAAAGTCTGTTTTTCAGCCATGAAGAAGATCCACAGGACGCACTGAGTGAAGACGGGACGCACTGAGCTTGGTGGGCAGAAAGTTTTCCTTTAAAAATCTTCCTGATGGCAACTTGGATAAAAGCCTGGTTGTGTGCAAATTGTACAACAAAGAGTTTTCTGATCACCTCAATGTAAAACATGTTGCTGTTAGCACCAGAGCTAATGTTAGCAACGACAGTCCTGCTAACAGTGTAGCCATCCCATAATAGACCACTTTAGAACACACTGAAAGTGCTTGAGTTTAAAAAAAAGTCTTAAAATGCTGAATATAATCGCTATAATTACACTTTGATTTTGCAGTAGAAATGGTCATAAATGATTAACCAGATGGTAGGTGGAACCTCAATTTTTACATCTGTCTAAAGTCCATCTGGTTTTGGTACTAACTCTGTCTTAACTGATGTTTTAGACTTGTCCTGGAGTCTGTGCCAAGAAACAAGATTATTGGGTGATCCAGCGTTCTTTGGGCTGAACTGAGGTTTTGGTATCATGTAGTAACTTATGCTGTGCAGCTAAACAGCTTCAGAACAGAGTAACTTCAGAGGATCAGTTCTAAACCTACTGACCAATCTAATCAGTGAAAATGCTGTCATCGTTCCCATAGGATCCTGGCAGGAACACAACGGTTTACAATGTTATGACTAACAAAAATACTTAAATTCACTGACCTGGTTGATTTTCAAACAGCACAGATAATGTACAAAGCAATAAACAACCAACTTCCTTTAAATATTCAGGATATGCTTTTGAACAGAGATGGGGGTTAAAATTAAAACATGGTAGATTCGCACAACACAGTGAAGTTATTTTGTCTTTGAGGTTATGGGATGGATTGGAGGTGGAGTCGAAGCATGATCCAGTTTAAAAAGCAGTAAAAAAATATATTTTTCACAAGGCACAGGGAGGAGGAGGGGCTTCGACATGGGTAAATCACTGATTAATTAATATTTATTTATATTATTTACCTTCTATGTTGTTTGTAAATATGTACATAAATAGCAATGGGAGTGGGCTACTGATTGACTGATGGTCGAGGTGAAAAAGGGGTCAGAGGAAATAAGCTTACGTTTCGTCCTACTCCTTTACGAATATGTTGGGTTATTATTTTTTGCTTTGTTTTATTATGTTTGTTTGCTTTGTTGTTTTATTTCGAATATTTTGATTTGTTTGTCAATGACATTTCAGTGATATCCAGTCATTTTTTATTAATAAGTGATTGTTTGCATGATAAATAATGATGGAATTTGTAAAGACATGATCATAATGGACATAAAAACATTAGTTTTTTTTACTTTTAATAAAAATGTATGCCAGATATATCCCATGGACTTCAAAAGTCCCTCAATTATATACTGACCCTATCATTCAAGTACTATGGACTTTTTTCTCACATAACATTAATAATTAAACAAATCACGTCATCTAAAAAAAACTGAATATTGTTGCAGAAAAGTTAATTTATAAATTGCTTAAAACGAAAATATATATTTTTATGCAAAGTGCAGATTTAATCCTCAGCGCGGTCCACATTAGTATTTCATAAATGTTTTTTTTTTTTTTTACTACCTCCTGCCTCCTCTGATAGCATGTGATACTTTAAATAAGAACCCAGGGCAAACATAAACTCCATAAATAGTTCCATCTATTTAAATGCATAGGCACAATTGGGTGCTTCTGATTTGGTCAACAGACTGATATTTTCAAAAAGCACTAGGATATAATGTTGTGAAGTCATTAGGAAGAAAATGACTGACATTAATGAAAGACTGCAGTGACAGAAGAGGGCACCTGAAAGATATGACAAAAAGTACGCCTCCGGGATCTGCAAGTGTTACGGATAAAAATAAAGTAACAGTTGAACAAAAAGGACTCTATCACTCTGCCTGCTGATTAAACCACTGTACATACTGGAAACTTTACATTCCACATGCCATTCATTACATCTGTAAACTTATTTGCACCTATTGTCTTTCGCACATTTCTGTATAACTCTAGTATATTCTTAGATAGATAGATAGATAGATACATAGAGATAGACAGCCTATAGATAGATACATAGAGATAGACAGACTATAGATAGATAGACTATAGATAGATAGATTACAGATAGACTATAGATAGACTATAGATAGATAGACTATAGACTATAGATAGATAGATAGACGATAGACTATAGATAGATCGACTATAGATAGATTACAGATAGATAGATAGACTATAGATAGATAGACTATAGATAGATAGACTATAGATAGATAGATAGATAATTTATTAATCCTGAAAGAAATTCAAGTTTTCAGCAGCTTGCATACAAAAACAAAAATAACAAAAAGACAAAACAGGCAGGTTAGTAACATAAAAGTTAGTATATACTCATAGAAAACTTGCTGCACAACACTATAAACAAAACACTTCTAGTTTTAAAATCTATAGAAAAACTAATTGTATTAATAGTCAATAAACACCAGTCAATTACACCTTTCAAGGCACACTCTGTATATTCTTGTATATTTTGTTATTTTTTTCTTTCTAGATTATATTTTTCCATATTCTTGTTTTATCTTTACTTTATATCTGTCCCTAATATTCTGTGTGTTGTTGTTGTTTACCCCCTTGATTGTCCAGCTGCTGTAGCAACAGAACTTCCCTCTGTGGATTCATAGTCTAATTCCAAGTTAGATCAATTTTCCCCACACAGGTGAGTGCACTTACAGGCAATGTAGGCGATCAGAGCGAGGGCAAAAAGCAGCTTCATCATTCTTCTGTTTAATCCTGCTATCAGCCAGAGGAGCCGCTTCATCATCCGCTCAATGCAACAGGAAACTAACGAGCCGCACGTTCAAGTCCAGCTACAGCATTTTGACAGACAACGGCTCATGTCCTCGGTGGAGTTCCGTCTGCGGGATGTCTTGTTTTAAGCAGGGAGGCTGGCAATGTCCTCGCAGCCCCAATTAACATAAAATGTAAATAGCTAAGCAGGGCAGGCGAGCTAGCTGCTGCTGCTACGTCAACACCCAGCAGGAGCGGTTTACGTGGCTAGTAGCGCACAGGTAGCCAACAGCGTCAGGTGGCGACCCAAACTGTGGGATGTCAACATTCACAACAACACCTAAACTTATCTAGAAGCGCCATTTATCTCCGGTTCAGCTGTATTAGCCGCTACACGACGTAAATTACCTCTAAGGCGGGCGTTAAGGGCGCCTTGGTGACAGGAAACAGAGCACCCAAACAGCTAGCCGTTAGCTTCTCGTTAGCTTCCTCCAGCTACCAAACTGACAGCCTGTTCTTCTTACGTTCATAGTTGCCGCAGAGAAAACAACAAGCGCGGATGTTGGCTCACGTTTATATTCAAGTAAGACCCGGAAAAATCAAACAGCCGCTCATTATAACGGCACACAAGTGGTCATGTCGGAGTTTGCTGCTCTCAGTTCGGCCGAGGAACGGCAGATGAGCGATTAGTCACCGCTCGATTTAGCAGCCTGGCTTCTCCCGCACACTGCGTGACGTTTGTTTGACTTTCTCTAATAATAAACGTTTTATTTCAGTGACCTTATCAAGACTGCGTCTGTGTACGGTATAAGTAGTGTCATACTGTCATATATATTTATTATTTTTCATGATGGCGCAGTTTTCAAGTTCTAAAATCATTTATTTTCACTACATACACACAAAGACCCATTCATTCCGATACTTTCCACAGTGAAGTGAACCTTGTTGCACACCTTGTTGATTTTCCCATTTTAACCACTGCAACCTGTATGGCGCTGTCAGAGAACTGTGTGGTAAGATCATATGGAAAGGGGGTTTGCTTTTTCTAAATCTGTGTTGCATGCCTATTTCAAATCTGCCATTCAGAAGATTATTGAAAAGCAGTTTTCAGTCAGAACTTTTGACATTTGAATGATATTCTTGACAGCTTTCATTCAGGTTTTGGCTCATATCATAGCACCGAAACTGCTCTAGTGAAGATTTCAAATCACACATGAACAAATGGGTCAATATATAATTGAGGAACTTTTGAAGTCCATGGATTATATCTTTCATACACTTTTATTGAAAGTGGGAAAAAAAATTTATTATTCAAAAGACACAAAAATGATCCAAAATGAAATGAAAAGATCCAAGCTGACATAAAACCTGTTGAAAATGACTCAAAACTTGTCCAAAATGGCTTATCGACTGTGAAGGTGTGTGTGTGTTCCATCATGTACTGTACATCTACTGTACAAGCATTGAATGTTTCCCACCTTACACGGTGCCCTTTTGTGAAAAAGAGGAGTACGAGTCTTGTGTGATGGAAGATTTTGTGTGTCTTTTTTATCGACTGTAAATGGCTGTAAATGGACATCACCTCCAAGAAAAGATCCATGTCTTGGCTGAGTTAATCGAAGAAAAGCCACCGGTTACACACACACACACACACACACACACACACACACACACACACACACACACACACACACACACACACACACACACACACACACACACATTGTATTGCAGGTCTTTCATACTGCAGAATGATTTATTGAGCTCTAAAAAGTAGGTCATTTAACGTTCATTCTACAAGCAGCAGAAAAACTCAAGAGAGATGTAATGAGAAGTGAGGAGCACTGCTGGGAAGAAAAGACCAAAAGGAGAGAAGAATGGTTCATTCTAATGAGTTAACCCTCCTGTTGTCCACATTCATGGGCACCAAAAAATATTGTTTCCTTGTCTGAAAAAAATCTAAAAATTCTGCAAAAAAATTCCCCAAATTTCTGAAAATTTGCAAAACCTTCAGGAAGAAAATTCCAATAATTCCTTAAAAGTGTCCCTTTAAAGTTGTATTTTTAAAAAATCCCCCAAATCTGGCAAGAAAATTCTTGTACATTTTTTCAAAAAAATGAGTAACAATCTTCCAAAAAATCCTAAAAATAAACTTAAAACTTCAAATACTGTCTTTAAGAACATTCGCATAAAAATCAACCAAAATCCAGCGAAATTCGTTGGATTTTGGTTGATTTTTTGTGTGAATGTTCTTAAGAAACATTTTGAACATTTTTTTTCCCCAAAAAATGTTCAAAGATTTATCAAAAATGTTGAAAATGTGGACATCAGAAGTTTCAATGTGAAAATATAATTTTTCCACATTTTCAAACGGGTCAATTTTGACGAGGGTTAAACCAGCTTTGTGAGGTTTTACTCTCCAACACACACCAACCTACTTCTACCTCCTCTAACATACATATTCACAGCTTGGAAACCCTCTCTGTCCGTGTAGCACCACAAGACTGGGGCATTGCCATTATCCCAACATCTCCTGCAACCACCATCAGGAACAACACCAACAACGTAAAAAGAACACCCTCTTGATAATAAATATAAAGTAAAATTAGCATTTTATTGATAATGTGAAAATATAGAGGCTTCGTAAAAGTAGAATTTATGGCAGATATGTTGCATTGAATTACATGTGTTTTCACAAGTATACCTAATAAAGTTGCAATTGAGTGTATTTGCAATAGAATCCTGTTTTTAGCAACCAACGCTCCTGTGTTCCAATTGCACTGTGCGTTATCTAATGCAAGTCAGTCATGTTTAAAGGCTAATTGATCATTAATCGCAGTACATTGCAATACATTTCACTAGTTGTACATTTGGACTGTCTGTCTTTGTGCTTTGTGAGAATAGTTATGGTCTGAAAGTAGTAAAACAATCCTCTGAGAGCATTCATGCTCTAAAAAACAAAGTAAATGATGCTTCTAGGCAGAGTTGCAAAGAAAAAACTACACCCTAGAATAGCCCAGATTAAACCCATAAGGCGGTGATAGTCTTAATCAGCACTGTGCAAAACAAATTGAATTCATGGTGATTGGATAAGATAAGATGAGAAGAAAACATTTCTGAGATGTTGAACAAATGAGGAGATGCTGAATGGATGCCTGATACCAACTTTCAAGCATGACTGAGGAAATGTTCCTGTTTAATGGTGCTTTACTGGTGGTAAAGTTGGAGATATGTACAGGATTAAAGACATGTTGAACATGGAAGATTAATAATAATAATAATAATAATAATAATAATAATAATAATAATAATAATAATAATAATAATAATAATAATAATAATAATAATAATAATAATAATAGTGCAACTTTGTGACATAAACGAAGCCATTTTCCTCCAACAGCACAATGAGCCAAAGCTCAAAGCTTTCTCCAGATGATGTCAAATGGACAGAAAGGTATGAAAGGCTGCGACTGAAAATAATGGACGATTCTTTGACACAAGCAAAGTTTGAAGGACAAAATGGCTTTTTCAGATTCAATGCTTTTTCAAAAGCATATTTTCTATTCACTCTGCACCTCATTTGGTAAATAAAAGAGTGAGTTGAAGTAACCCTTAAAAGTTTCCCTTAAAAATTAAATAAATTTTTAAAAAATCCCCAAATTTGGCAAGAAATATATTTTTTTCAAATTGTAAATATTTTCAAAAATTGAATAAAAATCTTCCAAAAAAATCTTAAAAATATCTAAAGTGGTTCCATACATATCAGTGAAATTTCGAATGTTTTCTTTAATAACATTCACAAAAAAATCAACCGAAATCCAGTGAATTTTGCTGGATTTTGGTTGATTTTTATTTGAATGTTCTTCAGAAACATTTTTAACATTTCTTGTTTTCCACCAAAAAGTGTTCAAAGATTTCCCAAAAATGTTGAAAATGTGGACATCAGGAGTTTCACTGTGAATATATATATTTTCTCCACATTTTCATACTTTAAAACGGGTCAATTTGACCTGCAGGACGACACGAGGGTTAATGAGATTTTAGAGGTGTTCCTCTGCTGGTAGCCTAATTTCTGCTGTTGTCATTTTGGATCCTAAATAAGCTTGACTATTTCCTGTTATCTGTCTGTGAGATTAGCCAAAGAATTTTTGATTTCCTCCATTTTCTCTCTCTCTCTCTCTCGCTCTCTCTCTCACACACACACACACACACACACACACACACACACACACACACACACACACACACACACACACACACACACACACACACACACACACACACACACACACACACACACACACACACACACACACACACACACACAGTCTTTTACCTCTATTGAATAACGCCGGTGGAGATACAGACAGGAAATGAGCATGAAAGATGGAGAGATACAACACAGGTCTGGACGGTTAGGTGGTAGTCACCTTCACCATCAGGCTACCAAGTACCCAAGAAATAAAAACAGCACAACACCGGCTTCATCAACTGGGTGCATGGGGTATGAAAGAAGTGGGAAAATAATGTTGACATTACTGAGTTGCATTATTTTTTTGGAGCTCCACCCCAACAAAGAAATAAAACTTAGCATATTTGATTTTTAGCATTCTATTTTTAATCTACTAACTTTATTGATTGTCATGCCAGATCACTGAAGTGCTTCTTTGAGTTTTTTAAATTCTATTTTAATAAATAAATAAATAAATAACTATATTTTGTTCACATATAAGCACAGTGTGTAAGGTCTTTCATAAATAAACAAATAAAGTACGAGAAAACTGATGCACCGTTTGGCTTTTCTTCCACCACCTCAAAAAGAAAAACCAGCCGATGGCAATAGCACCACGATTTATGTTCCAAAAATAAAGAGGAAGTGCAGGAAATCCACAATATTGAAAAGAGTTTGATGATGTTCACACATTTCTAAAGTGCAGCTCAGGTGCACATTCTGTCACTATGGTATATTCTGTTGATTTATTTGTATATTATATATTTTTATCTTATTTCACTGTATTTTATTTCATTTTATTTTACTTTATCTTATTGTATTCTATCTTCACTTTATACCCTAATATTCTATGTTGTCTAATTGTTTACCCCTTTATTGAATATCCATGCTGCTGTAACAACTTAATTTCCCTCCAGGATTAATAAAATCATCTAAATCTAAAGGTGCACAGGGGAATTTATTCCTATTTTTGTGTAAAGTCTGCAGCCCTTTGATGCTACAGAACGGTAGAGGCATGAAAACAGAACATTACAATGGAAACTATTCAAATGGCTTCAAACAATGTTTAAAAAATGATGTGGTGCCAAATGATAAGAAGAAATTACCACAAAAATAAAAATAAATGTATTGTTTCAAAGATGAAGTTGCAGCATCTGTGAGTCAGTGTCCTGCCAAACCCAGAGCTGCAGACACTGATGGAACAATAAAGGCCATGAAATCATCTGTCACTAATCAGAAACAGGCGCAGAAAAACCCACAGGAAGGC
Source organism: Amphiprion ocellaris (assembly GCF_022539595.1). Taxonomy (NCBI): domain Eukaryota; kingdom Metazoa; phylum Chordata; class Actinopteri; family Pomacentridae; genus Amphiprion; species Amphiprion ocellaris. Next base: position 634,720 of record NC_072776.1, on the reverse strand, counting down.
TTGTTGCCTCTGCATGTGTCTGTATTCATTTCAACTTTATGAATTGGCCTCCTAACTCATCAGACAGAATGACATCCTGTGAACATGAGATCCGTAAAAAGTCATGCAAACTGCAGGAGCAGCTCTCAGTTCTGTGCTTCATTTGTCACATGTGCAACACAGCTTCCCTCCATCGTATCAGAACATCGGATTCCAGTTAAATCTTCTGACTGTTTGAAAGATGTATTCTTTTTATTGGAAAAAAAACCTGTAAGTAAAACTAGACCTGTCCACAGACACAGCTGAAAATGTTTTAAATCCTCTGATAACCTGTAACAAGCTACAGAGATCAGCAATAATGGGAGTTAATTCGCCCATTTGCGATTAAAATGAAAGCAAATGCTTTCCATTCAGTTTGTTTCTGCTGGCGGTACGTCTGCAGCTGAGTGGAGATAATACAGCGTGATGAGAACTGCAGGAACCTCGGCACTGCTTTGGGTGGAACAGACACCTGACGTTTCCTCAGGCCGCAGATGATGTGAATGAAAACAACAATAAATTCTTACTGCGCTGCATCAAACACATCAGTGAAGATGGGAGCCAAGAAACACCTTTTAAACACTTTAGTCACAGCAGCTCTGAAATATAGAACTGCTAGGTGGATGAATCCTGATCCCCCTACATATAAATAACATCTGGATCCAAAAAGTGTGGGACATTTACGGAATGGAGCAAATTACAGTAAGACTCCAGAAATCTACGTTCCCTGAACGATGGAGTCCTGCCTTGCTCCTATTGATTCAATGACACTTATCTCTTAAGGATACCCCCCATCTATTTTCATGCCTACATACCATACAGTCATCGTGTAAAGACCATGTTGGTTTACTAACTATACCCAAGAGTGGACAATCTGAGTGGAATGTGCTTATTTTTTAGTTTATTTTTATTATCTAATTATTAAATTTTTAAAATTCTTATTATTTTACTTATGGATTGTTTTGTTTTGTTTTGTCCTCTGTATCATTTTGTCTTGCTTAATAAAAAAGCAAAGAAGCTGCTGCTCGCTTTCATCATTTTCGCTAAAAGTGGCACAGTGTATTACATTCAGCCTTTCATCTGTGTGATTTTGTTCATATTTCATCTTATGGGGACCGTTTTGTTTGTTTGTGTATGGCTGTCATATACCTGTCATCCTGTAACCATCAGTGGGAGTGGGCTCTGTGCTGTGGCTCATGCTGTGAGAATGCGACCAGAAACAGAAAATGTGTTCACGTCTCTCCCCGCTGTGGCCTCACCTCACCGTCTGCAGTCAGGGCACGAGGTGGAAACATTCAGCATGACTCAACGCACTTCAACTCCATCACCCTGCGAGGCAAAACTGGTCTGAAGACAGGCATTCTGACCTTTGAACAGCAGAAAATACAGTCTCACCATAAGGTATCCTTTGCAGTTTTTCTGGAATTCTCAGTCATATCACATGAACTTCATCAACAGCTGCAGTTGGGTCAGTCTATAACTGAGGGACTGTTGAAGTCCATGGCATATATCTTGCATGCATTTGTATTAAAGGTAAAATAAATTAAGTTTTGTGTTCATTATGATCATGTCTTTACAAATTCCATCATTATTCATTATGGAAACAATCATTTGTTAATAAAAATGACTGGATATCACTAAAATGACAACTAAATAACTGTCTGAATTTAATACCAACCACCTTCTAATGAGCTAAACAATAATAAAATGAGCTGATTCAGAAATAGTTTGGATTGTGTTCTTTTATTAAGCTGACATAATCATGACAAATATTTCTTTTTTGGCAATATATCACATTTTATATAGAAAATAACAAATTAAATCCCTTTCCACTAAGTTCCCCATTACAAAAACACCTTTTTGTAGTTATTTTGTGTGTCTCTCATCATTTTGTATCATTATATGATAATTTTCTGTCTCGCTGAGTGAATTTGTGGTTTTCTGCGGTCACTTCTGTCATTTTTTTGTCATTTTGTACATTTTTGTGGTCATCTTATGTCTTTTTGTGGTTGTTTTGTGTGTCTTTGTGCTCATTTTGTTTCTTTTTTGGTCATTTTCAGACTTTTGTGGCTGGCCAGACTCCAAGGCTTTCTGACTTATTTAACATAAAGTAGTCAACAGGTTTACTACAATATCTTTAGAAATAACTTTACATTTCAGTTTCACTCAGTTGTATGTCTAATATTTAAAAGAATCTTTCTGTAAAATGCCATGTGGTGTTTGGTTATAGGCAGTTATGTTGATTTTAGGCCTGAAAACAGCAAAAATGTGAACTATGATAGAAAAAGTCCCGCAATTATATATTGACCCAATTCTTGATTTTTACATTTTCTGATGTCCACTGGTTAACATTGCTGCTCCAGAGAGACTGCAACCATGGACTGTGTATAAAAGACAAGAAGATGTAGTCACCATGTTGTCACATTTTGGTTTGTGGGCTAAATTTTGAATCCTCGAGTTTGAAATTTGACCATTTTGCTCCTTTGAAACCAGAAATAACAAACTAAATGAATATCATAAGATAAGATATGAAAGCTTCATTATACAAAGCGCTGCGTTTAGAAATAAGTTCACTGATGTCCGTTTTATTTGCAATTTGATATATGTCAAGTGCTTCCTATGTTTGGTGAGTGTGTTAACAGGCACTTCATTGGAAAAGAAATCAAACAAATAAAGGGACAGCATTACATAGAAAAATGTGACTGAATTCACGTTTCCAACAGTGTGACACTCCATAAAAGTGTCGTGTCACGTCAACCATTTCCTCCAGGAATAAGCTGAGTGGATGCGCTGTCCTCTGAGGAACAGAGGAGGAGAATTCATTGCATCTGTGAGTGTTGCTTCATCCATTGTTCTGGATATGTTCCCCTCCAAATATGCTAATTGTGCTAACCACTAACGGCCCACTATGTGAAGATGAACTTTAACAGCTGGGGCAACGCTGAGGGTAATTTTGTGGGAAACTGTGTATAAAACACCCCTAGAAATCCAACCAGACACCCTGTTCATACAATCTGTTAACATGTGTTAAATTAACAGGTATGATTTTTGGAACAATCAGAATAATCATAACAACCACAACATTAGGACCACTGGCAGGTGAAGTGAATAACATCGATCATCTTGTCAAAATGCAATGTTCTGCTGGGAAACCTGACATTCATGTGGATGTCTGACGTGCACCAAACACTGAAACATGGCAAGTCAAGCAAGCCCCCACTCCCCATGGCAACAGCAGTCCTTGATGCCAGCTTCCACCCTCAGCAGGACAATGCACCCCTAAAAACAACACAAAAACTGCTCAGGAGAACCCAGGGAACACGACAGAGCTAAGGTGTTCACCCTGATTCCAATCTCCCCAGATCCAGATCTTATTGAGGATCTGTGGGATGGTCCAGGATCAGCCTGGTCTAGGTAGGACCCACCCTGCAACCCACAGGATCCACAGAATCCACTGCAAGCATCCCGGTGCCACATCTCCAGAGGTCCTGTGTCCATGAACCACTGGGTCAGAGGAGTTTTAGCAGCATAAAGGGAAAAACACAACATTAGGTAGGTGGGTCAACATATAACAGCTGGACTTTTTGTATCATAGTACACATTTCAGCTGTTTTCAGGCCTAAAATCAACCTGACCGCCTAGAACCAAACACCACATGGCATTTTAGAGAAAGATTCTTCTAAATATTATATATACAACTGATTTCTAAAGATATTGCAGTAAACCTGTTGACTACTTTGTATTAAATAAGTCAGAAAGCCTTGGAGTCTGGCCAGTCTTTTCTTCAGGAGGAAATGACATCATGTGGAGCAGGTCATGTGATCTGGAATTCACACACTCCCTGGAGAGGTTTTTTAATTAGAAGGTGGTTGGTATTAACTTCAGACGGTTATTTAGTTTATATTTTAGTGATATCCAGTCATTTTTTATTAATAAGTGATTGTTTCCATAAAAAATTATGATGGAATTTGTAAAGACATGATCATAATGAAGATAAAAACATTAGTTCTTTTTACTTTTTTAAAATGTATGCAGATATATCCCATGGACTTCAAAAATCCCTCTATTATATACTAACCCAGGTGGTCATAATGTTATGCCTGATCAGTGTATCTAAGCTGTACGATAAAAACACTATTGTCTTATTATATCCTATCTACTGTATTCATTACAAATCCTAAACCCGTTCATATCAAATCTGAGGAAAAATGAAGTCTTTTATGAAGTGTGTTGGAGCTGTTTAACTTTCTGTGTCTGATCCACTTCAAACTAAATAGTTTATTGTGATTTGAAGGGCTGATTATTACTACCAGCTATTTTTTAATTAACATGACAGCTGAAGGTACCAACAGCCTGATAATCCCCTGAATAATTAAGAATCAAAACAATGCTGCTGAGAATATAGAACATAAACCCCAACTGGACTCTTGTTTGTCTCCTCTTGTTCAGCGGCTGCAGTAACCAACTTTTCTGTCTTCCCCGTCTGGTCTTTGCTTCTCACTGAGAGGTCCTGGTATGAGTCTGTGTGGGAAACACCACCTGCATCAGCAGCTGATGGTCCAGGAGACTCCACCAGAGCAGGAACTCCACACTAACCTGTTCTCTGCTACTCAGGCATGTGTTTACTCTCTGTGTCCCAACAAGTCAGCCTGAGTCGATTTGTGCTGAGGTTTTAATTGAGTTCATTTAGTCAGTTTCAGTGTAATTTATAATCGGTTTCACTGCTACACTGCAAAAACTCTAAATCTTACCAAGTCTATTTGTCTTATTTTTAGTCAAAATGTCTCATCCCACTTGATTTAAGATAAATTCACTTAAGAAGAGACATTTCAGCAGATGGAGGGACTTGTTTTAAGACAATGCATCTGAAATATCTTGTTAAGTCAAACAATCTGGAAATTATCTTGTTTTGAGTTGAATTTTAAAGAAAACTCAAAATAAGTTCAACCTTCGTGTCGTCCTGCGGGTCAAACTGACCCGTTTTAAAGTTTGAAAATGTGAGGAAAAAAATATTTTTGCAGTGAAACTTCTGATGTCCACATTTTCAACATTTTGGGGAAATCTTTGAATATTTTTTGGTGGAAAAAAGAAATGTTAAAAATTTTTCTTAAGAACATTCACAAAAAAATCAACCAAAATCCAATGAATTTCGCTGGATTTTGGTTGATTTTTATGTGAATGTTCTTGAAGAAAATATTAGAAGTTTTACTGATATATATGGAATCACTTTAGATATTTTTAGGATTTTTTTGGTAGATTTTTACTAATTTTTTGAAAATATTTACAAGAATTTTCTGGCCGAATTTGGGGGAGTTTTTTTTTTAAATAAAACCTTTAAGGGAAACTTTTAAGGAATTATTGGAGTTTTCTTCCTGAAGGTTTTGCAAATTTTCAGAAATTTCGTGAATTTTTTTTGCTGAATTTTTGGCTTTTTTTCTGACAAGGAAACAATATTTTTTGTTCCCCCTAGATGAAGACAGCAGGAGGGTTAATACATCTCAAATTAGGAGGTTACATGAAAGCAAAAATCTATTTTTGAGTGAAAAACTGCCAGTTTTTTTTTTTTTTTTTAGCATATCTCATTTATCTTATGACACCTAAGCTTGACAGTCCTGGTAAAATATAGCTTAAAATAAGTTTTCCCAGCTAATTTTAAGATCTCAATATTCTAAATATCATATCGTATTTCAATAAATCTTACCAAGCCATTTTTCACTTGTTCTATTGGCAGATTTTTTCACTTATTTCAAGGTAAAAGTTCCTTGACATAATTTTTTTTCTTGTTTTGAGAGGAGCATTTTTTCCAGTGTAAATGTTTTATTCAGCATTAAAGACAACGCAGCATGGTATATGTTGATATATACAGTATATATATGCTATATATGTGGTCTTTCTGCAGCCTAATTAGATTTTCTTTTAGTGTATCTATTGCAAATAAGCCTGAGACGTGTTCCAGCATCACCTCCTCTGTATCGTCTTGTCCCTTGTCCCTGGTGTCCGAGGACGCTGTGACAGATTCTGCATATGTTGCCTCCTGGATGTAGATGGCTCCATCACCAGCGCCTTCAGATCTGTAATTGATCTTTAAAGTTATTATATTTTATGAACATGCTGTGTGACCGAACGCAAACAGACCTGATCAGACATTTTTCTTATGCACACTTTTGACTGAGAGATAAACAAGGATGAAAAGATTGCCAAATTGATTTTCCCCCTATAACCGCTCATATGGTCCTCTTTGATATCTGTTTTTTTTTTTTGATAGATCACAGCCAGACTCTCAAATGATTTCCCTCCATTTGATTGACCATATCTTGGCACATAAATAACCTACGGGAGAGGAAAGGGTGGATTTCATTCTAAACTGCCTTTTTGAGCAGTGGTGTCCTTTTTGAGCCAATAAAATTAAATTTAAATCGAAGGTGGTATTAAATATTTGTTCAGAGCTGGAGACTTGTGAGACTTCTCTTTGACTGCTTGTAGATAATCACCTCTATGACAAATGAGGGAAAAAAAGTCAAAGTGAATAAATATGACATTTCTGACTATCCTCCACCATCCTGTGAGTTTAGTTCTCCTGGGTCGATGTCTCCAGAAGGTACAACAGTCGTGCACTTGTAATGTCTGATGTAGCTGACATAGAGAAGCAAAGCAAATAATAAATAAATATAAGGACAGACAACATACTGTGCAAACATTGTCCTGCTTTAACTTGCAGTTGAGTGATGATGAATCAGATGGCGACTTGACCAAAACAAACCAACTGTATAGCTCTACAGTTTGCTGTGAGAGTGACGTGTGGTGTTCAAACAGAACTATAATCTACATTCTGCAAAGCACACCTGCTGGAAACCAGAGAGCAAATAAACAGTTTCATCAGCTCCCTCTCTTGAATTTAATTACAAATTCCAAAGTAGATGAAGCCACAATTAATTCTGGCCTTCTCGCATTCTTACATTCTCCTTCTCTCTCACACATATTTTCACTCTCACATTGATTCAGTGCCATTCCTACACCCACACATTTTTATAGATATTTAACTGACAGATTCATACATTTTATACTTATATTTACTTCATTTTAACTACCAACTACAATAGTACATTTCACTTTCATGTTCATATATTTGAACCCTGCTGTTGTCCTCATTCACAGGCAACAAAAAATATCGTTTCCTTGTCTGAAAATACAAAAATTCAGCAAAAAAATTCCCCAAATTTCTGAAAATTTACTAAACCTTCAGGAAAAAAATTCCCCCAAAAATTCCCTTAAAAGTCTTATTTAAAAAGTCGCCAAATTTGGCAAGAAAATTCTTGTAAATATTTTCAAAAAATGAGTAAAAATCTTCAAAAAAATCCTTAAAATATCTAAAGTGATTCCATATATATCAGTAAAACTTTGATTATTTTCTTTAAGAACATTCACAAAAAAATCAACCAAAATCCAGTGAAATTCACTGGATTTTGGTTGATTTTTTTATGAATGTTCTTAAGAAGCATGTTTTTTAACATTTCTTTTTTTCCACCAAAAAATGCTCAAAAATTTCCCCAAAATGTTGAAAATGTGGACATCAGAAGTTTCACTGGGAAAATATTTTTTTTATTCCACATTTTCAAACTTTAAAATGAGTCAAATTTGACCCGCAGGACGAAACGAGAGTAAAAACACATCCTTACATATTGCTCTCATGCACACATATTCAGCAGAGACATCAACAAGACTGTTGGCTACTGATTTTAGGGATAACCAAGGAAGGTGGGAGCTACTAATCTGAGTGACTGACCCTTCAAAGCAGAGATGAAAAAAGTTCTGTGAGGAACTGAACCAGCCTGGAAGCCTCCAGAGGGTTAAAGATGCTGTTTTGTTGTGTTGGTGCTGAATTTAATTCAGGTTTTACAGTTGGAAACCTTTCTCAGTTTGAGTGGCCTGCATCAAATGTAGCAAAGAAGAGCCCTATCTGCTCTCACATCCATATGCATGTTGGCCCTAGGCAGTTTTGGTATGTATATTTTATATACAGAGTGAACTGTTTCACCCCTAGAATCAACCGCATTATCTTAAAAAAAAAAAAAATCACCAAAATGAAATTATTTATTGCAGCCAGAAACTGTAAAAACAGAAAGATTTGTAGGATTTTCCTCTTTCTGATGCTCCTAAATATGTGCGACGTACAGTTCAGTTGGGAAAGTTGTGCAAATTTAAGCTTAAAATCATGACATTTAATCAAAATCACTCCATTCTACCTGCCTTATTTTAAAATTTGAAAAAACTAAGCATTTGCAGAAACCAAGTTCTGTAAATAAAAATTTTTAAAAATGCTGTGCTCCTGGTGCAGCCAATAATCCGTTAGTTACTCAGCTGCAACCAACACTCACGTGACTTACAGGAAATGAAAGCAGAAATTCTGTGGAGTAAAATATCTATAGTTTGTAGTGTCACCATTTTTTTCCCGCTATTGGGAACACTTGGACAAAATTATATCCATGTTGATTCTTTTTTTTCACCTTTAAACCTTTTGAGTTCTCTCTACTTCTAGCCATGCTGTGGTGTTTCCACAGAGGATTTTGGATTGCAATAGTGAAAAATGTGAGGCGCAAAAGATGCCCAGAAACTTCATGGGGTTCAGAGGGTTAAAGCAGTAAGCTGACCATTTTCTGTACTTTTCTTTTTCTCAACACAAGTTGTGCAGAGTCAGACTCATTCCTACTTACAGCTGCTGTAATTGTGTCTGAGGCCTGATAGATCTTATTCTTCTGTGAGGTGCTCCATTGTTGTCCAAAGAATGTTGGACGTTGCACTGATTCCTTCAACCGTGAAGAGTGTTATCACTATAGCTCATTTAGAAATGGCTTCTAAACTTAATAACATGGATGAAATTGTCAGGAGAGATGTTACCTGAATAGAAGATGCAGCTGAGCGTGCTCAGGAAGGCTTATTGTGTCACCACAACCTCTGCACTTTGAACTAAAAACTTTATAAAATATGTTGTACGTGACAAGTATGCACTGAAGTTAAATCCAGACTATGACCATGAAAAACCCACACATGGTATCACACTGTCTAAAGCAATGGGTTTAATTTAACTTGCATGTTTTGTTTCAGAGGGACCACAGGAGGTTCAACAATCAATATTTCGCAAGATCTTGCAACATGAATAAACCATGAGAGGAAATCCTCCTTGGACATTAAATGAGCAGTGAGTATGATTCATGGAGATCTACTTTTCTAAATGAAATGCAGTAGTGATAGACTATGTGTTACACAGTGAGTGGGTTCTCCACCACGCTACAGTAGCCGAGGGTGGACAAACCAAATGTTGACTGTAGAGAGGGTCTTTGGCACTTCTATTTTGAAATACGTATACATTATGCTTGGAGAGAGATGGTAGAGAGAGTTGGTTGTAATTCTACACACTAGTCCTTTAACCCTCCTGTTGTCTTCATTTACGGGTACCAAAAAATATTGTTTCCTTGTCTGAAAAAAATCCCAAAAATCTGCAAAAAATTCCCCAAACTATCTATCACAACATACAGACCAGTGACAAATTAATGGAAAAACATGAACACTTTACCCCATCACTGAGAGGATCTAGTGGGTCTGCTGTGCTTTGAGGGTCAATGCAAATCAGAGATTTTTCTTGCCAAATTGGGGAATTTTTTAAAAAACAAAACTTTTAAGGGAAACTTTTAAGGAATTATTGGAATTTTCTTCCTGAAGGTTTTGCAAATTTTCTGAAATTTGGGGATTTTTTTTTTTGCCGAATTTGTGGATTTTTTTCAGACAAGGAAACATTATTTTTTGGTGCCTGTAAATGAGGACAACAGGAGGGTTAACATATATTACTTTTAAAAAAATGTCGATCAATGTATGTGTGATGTGATTTGTCCCCAACATTCTCTTCTGCTGTTTAGTTGCTGCTTTTCTCTTGCCTCTCATGCTCCTCCATGACTTCTGTTCCCACAGAGTCCACTGATGTTGTGTTAATGCATCAGAGATATGTGTGCTGAGTTTAAGCCCAGTAGGTCTTTCAGATCTGCAGGACCTGGTCAGCTACTGGTGCCCAGACTTCAAACCACGCATGGTGAAATGGCTTTTTGCCATTATGCAGCTCACTGTTGAAATCAACTCCCTTGGGAACGTAGAAATTCCCCAACTGTAGCCTTTTTTGAATGAATGAAGCCAAAAGTTCTTTTTTTTATAGTGCTTTTAATGAAACAGTTGTATGCGATTTTCATTTATTTATTTAAGTCCAATTTAGACTCCTGTCTGTCTTTTAATCTCTTGTGATGTCTTAAGAAAGGCCTCCCTTCAAGGAAAAGCAGAAGACTGTGAGGTAAATCTATACAATGACTTCCATCATCTTCAGAAGTATTGAAAGTCTGCTGAAGTGTTTCCCTTATTGTGTCGGTGATGTTTCTGTCAATAGATGGAGAGATGTTGTTTGTAGCTCTGAGAACAGGCTGAACACATCAATACCAAAGCATCTGTCTTTGTTACAAATACCACTCATGCCTGGTTTGTGCATTCCTGCATTGATAATTCTGCCCTTTCGCCACAGCTGAAGGGGGATTTGCCCGTCTTGTGTTGAAACACTGTGGTTGTTTCACTGGTTCTGAAATCCAGCAGTAGACCTCTGCATTCGAGGCAAGTAAATAAAGTGAAGACAAACTAATTGGAGCTCATAAAGTGAATCTAACACACTGTGGCTCTCCATAAATGTGAGAGGACTGACAAATTGAAATGACGCTATTTGATTTAGCTCTGGCCATGAATTTCTCAATTTACTGTTTATGCACTGACCTGCCAGTAAATGTACTATTGTAGTGTAATATTTTTGGGGTACGATGTGCTAAAAGTAAAACACTGGAAAAAAATGCCCCTCTCAAAACAAGAAAAAAAAAGCTTATTTCAAGGAACTTTTAAGTGAAAAAATCTGCCAATAGAACAAGTGAAAAATTTCTTGGTAAGATTTATTGAAATACGATATGATATTTAGAATATTGAGATCTTAAAATTAGCTGGGAAAACTTATTTTAAGCTCTATTTTATCAGGATTGTCACGCTTAGGTGTCTTAAAATAAGCCAGATATGCTTAAAAAAAATGCAGTTTTTCACTCAAAAATAGATTTTTGCTTTCATGTAACCTCCTAATTTGAGATGTATTAACCCTCCTGTTGTCCTCCTTTACAGGCACCAAAAAATGTTGTTTCTTTGTCTGAAAAAAATCCCCCCAAAATTCCCCAAATTTCTGAAAATTTGCAAAACCTTCAGGAACAAAATTCCAATAATTCCTTAAAAGTTTCCCTTAAAACCTTTATTTAAAAAAAATAATAAATTCCCCAAATCTGGCAAGAAAATTCTTGTAAATATTTTCAAAAAATGAGTAAAAAGCTTCCAAAAAAATCCTAAAAATATCTAAAGTGATTCCATATATATCAATAAAACTTCTAATATTGTCTTTAAGAACATTCAAATAAAAATCAAGCAAAATCCAGAGAAATTCACTGGATGTTGGTTGATTTTTTTGTGAATGTTCTTAAGAAACATTTTTAACACTTCTTTTTTTCCACAAAAATGTTCAAAGATTTCCCCAAAATGTTGAAAATGTGGACATCAGAAGTTTCACTGTGAAAATATATTTTCTCTACATTTTCAAACTTTAAAACAGGTTAATTTGACCCGCAGGACGACACGAGGATTAAACTTATTTTGAGTTTTCTTCAAAATTCAACTCAAAATTTCCAGATTGTTTGACTTAACAAGATATTTCAGATGCATTGTCTTAAAACAAGTCCCTCCATCTGCTGAAATGTCTCTTGTTAAGTGAATTTATCTTAAATCAAGTGGGATGAGACATTTTGACTAAAAATAAGACAAACAGACTTGGTAAGATTTAGAGTTTTTGCAGTCAAGAGGATATAATTATGGATAATGGCAAGTTAAGATGAAGAATAGAGTTACAACATGTGTGTGAAATACATAATGGTGAATATTCTAGTAATAACTGATGTTTTGATGGTATGGTGTGTGTCTGTGGAGGATAAAACCACAGCTGGAAGATCATAAAGTAAAATATGTATTTGTGGTTTAAAGACAAATCATATGCTTTTTAGAAAATGAAACATGGAGCTCTCAAAACATAATGCTGTATACTTAAGGTATTATAACTTAAAATAAACTATCAAGTTTGGACACACCTCCTCATTTAATGTTTTTTCTTCATTTTCATGACTATTTACATTGTAGATTCTCACTGAAGGTATCAAATTATGAAGCAAGATATATGGAATTATGTAGCAAACAAGCAACTGTGAAATAACTCTAAACATGTTCTATATTTTAGATTCTTCACAATAACCACCCTTTGCTTTGATTCCTGTTTGCAAACCCTTGGCCTTCCCTCAGTGAGCTTCATGAGGTAGAACCTGAAATGGTTTCTCCTCACAGGTGTTCCTTGTCAAGGTTCGTTTGTGGAATTTCTTCCTTCTTAATGGGGTTGGGACCATCAGAAGTCACGTTGGTCCACAGCTGACAGCCCTATTGGACAACTGTTAGAATCCGTAATTCCAGATGTGTTCATTCATAGTTTTGATGCGTTCAGTGAGAATCTGCAATGGAAATAAAAATAAAGAAGAACCATTAAATGAGAAGGTGTGTCCAAACCTCTGACTGGTAGCGAACACTGAGGGAAGTCCCACTGCAACCAAATCAGTCCATTTCCTCGTTTGTGCTTTAAAAACGTACAGAATAAAAGCACTTAGTTGTAGGTAATTCGTCTGTTCAAGTCTTGAATGGCACAGCTCATTGATCATTTTGTCTTGGCGAGCAGCTGTCCACTTTAAAGTCACTAGGCAGCATAAAGCTCAGTACACTCCTTAACAAAGGGAGCGGAACAAAATTAGGTCAAAGCATTAGAGGTTGGATAATTAAATCTAAATATGTGAATGGATTTTTCAAACACATTTTTACTGCATCAGTTGAAAGACCATTACACATCAGATCACATCTGTTCAGTTGGTGGAGCAGACTGGAAAGAAAACTGCAAGTTAAACTCCTTCCAGACAGATTGCTCTTATCAAACATCATCACTTTATCTGAGTGAGTAAACTGCTGGATGCGAATTAAATGTCAGGAAGAGAGTGACAAATTTTCATTTTTTTAAAAATGAAAGACTAATATTTTCCTTGTCTTGTTTTGTTTTCTTTTATTTCCTCTTTGACATGTTTAATGTGGTTTTGTCATTGGCTGATAAAAATCCATTTGAGTGGATTTCCAGAACAACCCATCTGTCATGGGAGGTGTTTGGTAATCGGCCATCTGACAGCTGTTAATAACAGGGACTGGAGGGAAAGCAGCCAGCACAGCTCCAGCTTCTGTCTTGTAATTTGTGGTCCTGCTGCATCATCAAACATAAAAATACTCCAAGAGGAGAAGTAGAGAAAGGTCAAAATACCTACACTGACTTTTGTTGGAAACGTTTCCTGTCAAAAACTGAAAAAATCTGCTAAAATAAACCATGTAGCAGGGAACTTAGTGCAGAAATCAACTGGGTTCATTCCAAACAAAACAAAACATTTGTTTTTCAATGTACCATTTTGATGTGCTTAGACATTTGCTAACTGTTCCTCAGATCCATCTTGTAATGTAGAGGCACTTTTATGTGCTCTGTTTTTTCTGGGTGAATCATTTCCAGTGTGTAATATAATCCACCTCATCTTTCCTGCTAGCGTTAAATTGCCTTCAGATATCAAGCCAAGCTCGTTAAATATTCATTTTATTTGTTTATTATTAATCTCAGCAGGTCATTAGTCATCCTCATTGACAATTTTCATGTTTTTTTTCTAAAAAAAAAGACTACTATATTATCCATTACCTGTTTAACATTAGCAACAGCACACAGGCAAGAACATTCAAAGCACCATGAGTGGTGTGATGTGAGAACACACACAGCTGGTCTGCAGGATAACAGATATTTCTGCTTTGTTGACTTAAAGAGATTCGGAGCCAACTGCCAGGATCATAGTTTGTTCAGTTTTACAAATAGCCACAATAAGTACATCCCATACATTACAATATAAAGCAAGCAATGATCTGAGACTCATTAGGGCCACCAGTGCACTGATTCTGTGAGATTAATGTGTCCGTCAACTGGAACAACTTTTTATCACCAAAATATCAAGATTTTATAGAGCACTTTACAACACTCAAAGGTGACCAAAGTGCTTTCCAGTTAAAATCAAACAATAAAATTAGAATAAAAGCAAATTAAAATAAAGGAACATTAGAACACATGTCAACAAATAAAATCAAGATAAAATAAGATAAAATAAAATAAAATGTCCCCACATTACTGAGTATTAAAAGCCAGTCTGAAAAGATGTGTTTTGAGCCGGGCTTTGAAAAGGCCAAAGTCAGTGATGGTGCGCATGTCAGGAGGCAGTTTGTTCCAAAGTCTTGGTCCAGCGACTGAAAAGGCTAAAAATATGTTACGCAATCATATTTTATAACATTAAATCTTTAAAAAGGAAAGAAACAACATGACTATGAAACCACTGAAACTGCTGTAGATGCATTAGATGGGTAGTGATTTGCAGGTCAGGACAGGGGTGACCAATCACCTACAATCTCGAGCCAGTGTTTGTCTAATAGTCCATAAAGGAGGCCATCATTTTCCAGGTGCAGCAGAGCATGTGGGTTTTTGGTGTGTTTTCATTCATGGAAGATTACCACTGATTCATAACAGTGGTCAATCAATGGGAATGCATTTGAGGGCAGATTTAATTATGTAGTTTGTAGGCTGATGGAGTTACAGCAGTGCATATTAATACCTGTTTGTCAGAACATTACTCATACATGGATCTGTCTTCTGAGTTGGTCTGTGGAACCAGAGACTAGACAGTATTACATACATGATCATGTTAACTGGGATTTGCATTGATCTTTAATTAATCTTTATATATCCAGTAGAGCTGTAAAAAAGAAGCATTTTTTTACATTTAAACTAGTTAGCCTATTATCAAAGGGTCAAACATATTTGATGTAGGGTCATTATTTGTCCAAAAATAGCATAAGTGAAGAAAGTCGAGAATAACCAGAAACATTTTGTACAAACTCTGACTGAACGTAAAGGTGGTAAGTATCAAAGTGCAGCTTTAGTTCATAATGTTATAAATAAATGCATGTAAATGCCTGAGGCTCAGTGATTGCAGCAGGTTCTGTGTCAGTACTGGATTGTGTTTACCCTGCAGTTATCAGCACCTCACACATTTCTCAACACAGCTTCTGTAGTAAACTTGTTCATTATGATGGATTTTATTTATTCAAAACAGTGATCATTCATGCATGTGCTCACTGGTCTTCTGGTCCTTGGAGGTATATATCACATTAATATTATAAGGTTTTAGACAAACGAACACTAGATTCCCTTGATAGACACTCTATCTTGAGTAAAAACTAATTGGCTACCTCCTAAAATCTCACCGCAGACCACGTGTTTACCCATTAACGTTCCTGTTGTCCTCATTTACGGGCACCAAAAATATTGTTTCCTTGTCTGAAAAAAATCCAAAAATTCAGCAAAAGAATTCCACAAATTTCTGAAAATTTGCAAAACCTTCAGGAAGAAAATTCCAATAATTCCTTAAAAGTTTCCCTTAAAAGTTTTATTTTAAAGAAATCCCCCAAATTTGGCAAGAAAATTCTTGTAAATATTTTCAAAAAATGACATAAATTATTATGGAATCAGCTGCATTTAAAGTCCTCGTCACTGTATTCTTCAGGTAATAGACCCTTAGTTTACCAGGCACTAAATTGAACAAGAAATTGAAGAAAACAAGGGCAGTCTGATCATTTGTTCCATGACTGTAGGGTCCCCTCAGTCACAACACCTTTACACACGGAATTCTGCAAATACATTTGACATGCACACAGAAAAATATCATGATTAGGCAGCTACTTCCTAATAATTAACATCAAAAAGAGACATTCACTTTTTTGATTTGCTTTAAATCCAGTTCCTTAAACTCCTCTAAAAATCCAAAAGTCTCCTCAGTCAAATGGTGCTGAGACTAAATGTCCTCTCTCTCACACACTGATCAATCTAACAACAGTGCTGCTGTTTTAACACCAATCAGTATAAATCAAGTTACAACACAATGCTAAGGAATCTTCTGTAAAATAGGAACAAAGAAACTAAAAGCTGAAATAGATTAGATGCTTGAAAAACAGATTATGAATTGACAGAAGACCTCCTCATTTTAAGAGACAAAAGGCATAGTCAGATTGTAATCAAGTGAAGGCTAAGTGACCACAATTAGGGAATTTTTTAAAAAAAGAAAAAATCATGCCAATCAAAAGAAAACAGAATGCAGTGCCTTTTAAAAACTATTCACTTAGAAGTTTTCCATTTTTATTGCTTTTCAACATTTGTCATGGTCAAATTCATTTGGCTTTTTTGAAAAGAATTTACAATTTTAAAAAAAAGGAAATTCAAAGAAAAATCTGATTTCTACAAAGGAATGTCATTTATTCAAAATATCAAAATGTCAAATAAAGGATTGTATAAAGTATTCACCTACTGTAAAGTGACTCACCTAATTGAACAAAGGTGCAGCACATCAGGGCCAGAAGTCAAAACAATTAGACAAACTGAGACCATCTGAATGCAGTGAATGTGCCCAAAGTGTACCATAAAGACCCCTCTATCTGAAGGTTCAGTTCTGGTGAATCAGTACACCTGGATAAAACTAAACCGTGAAGACATGAGAACACTCCAAGCAACTCTCTAAAAGGTTCTTCAAACAGCATAGGTCAGGGAGTAGATGCAAGAAAAATTCCAAGCCACTGAACATCCCCTGGAGTACAGTTAAACCCAATATTAAGAAAGGGCATTATGGAACATAAATCTGCCTAGAGCAGGCCGGCCTTAAAAAACTGAAAGAGACACCTATGGCCTTTCAGAAGGAGCTACGAGCTTCGGCAGATGCAGTGGGAGACAATGCGCAAATGGCAACTGTTGTGTGTTCTTCACTAGTCAAAGCTTTATGGGAAGAAAGAGTCACAGTTGAAAAAAGATCGTATTACATCTTGAGTACACATCATCACAAACACACCATGGCCAACATGAAGCATGGTGGTGGCAGCATCATGATACTGGTATGTTCGTCGGCAGCAGGCCTTGGAAGGCTTGTACAGGGAGAGGGTCAAATGAATGCAGCAAAGTATTTGGAAGTCCTGGAGGACAATCTGATGCAGTCTGCAAGGGGAATGTAACGTTGGAGAACATTTGTGTCCCCACAAGACAATGACCTGAAGAATGCAGCCAAAGCTTCATAGACACGGTTTAAGGACAACAAGGTCAACGTTCTGGAGGGGCAAAGTCAAAGCCAAGAGGTCAGTCCAACTGAGAATTTATCGCTGGTCTTGAAAAAGGGCTGTAAAGCCATGATATTAGTGACTATTAATGATATTATTATACTGACCTTGATTCAATGTTGAAAAGCAATAAAAGAGAAAAACCGCCAAAGGGGGTGAAGACTTTTAATAGGCACTATATGTTGTCATGTCTGGTCAGTGTTGGACAGGAGAGGCTGACAGGCTGAAACCTCTCAAAATTAAAAATACTCATCGGAAAAGGAGAGGGGGCATTTTTTAGCCGTCTAATTAGTATCAACATGCCACCATCTGAGGCACTGTGAATGACGTAGACTCAAGACACATGGTCCCACACATGCAAAGGACATACTGTTGATAACGTATTTAATTATTAATCTTAATGCTATATAATAGTATTTAAACTACTACTATTGTGGACTGTCTGACAGATTAGGTTTTGATGCTTTAGTGATATTGTTGATGAATATTTCAAGCCAATGAAGCCCTTTGTATTGGACTGGACAGAAAGTGGATGTAGGATTGAGCTGATCTGAGCTCTAAGAGGAGTGCAGTAGCGGAACACTTTAATTAACGGACAACGTGAAGTCTGCAATTTGACATTTAGGAGCGATATGTTCTCCCTAAAATTAAAGCATTCTACAATTTTTGAACTGACTATGTGTCACTGTTTATCAAATGTAGCCCTTTAACGACATGACACATAATTTGCAAGTTCAAAAATAGTTGCACCTTTAGCCATTAAATGCCCGTGTTCAAATCCAACTTCAACTACAAGTCATTTACAGGTGAAACCTGATTAAAGTGCCCCTCTGGTAGAATCTCTTTCTGGCTTCAAAAGGCTTAGAGGTTACTCTACACTGTTTCTTCCTTTAGAACAAAGGAGTCAAACTCGTTTTAGTTCAGGAGCTACATTCAGACCAATTTGTCCTCCAGTGGGCCGGACCAGTAAACTCATAACATAATAACCGATAAATAACCACAACTCCACATTTTTCCCTGTTTCAGTGCAAAAAAAAGTACAAATACATTCTGAAAATGTTCACATTTAATTACTACCCTTTGGCAAAACATTTATAAACAAACTGAAATATTTTAAGAAAAATAAGTGCAATTTCAACAATATTGTGCCTCAATTGATCATTTTTTGTACATATGCATTCCCACTTAGAGCTCACAGAGGATCTACAGAGCTGCAAAACATTTAGTCACAGCTACCTGGAACTAAACAATACAGGATTTTATTTTATGATCAAAACATTTATCAAGATCTAGAAATTATTACTTTGCCAAGGAGGCGGAGCCTCAGCAGAGTTATGTGACGATCAGCGTACGTTTGTCCATCTGTCTGTCTGTCTGTCTGTCTGTCTGTTATCAACATTACTCAAAAACAGAATCACGGATTTGGATGAAATTTTCAGGGAAGGTCAGAAATGACACAAGAACCAAGTGATTAGATTCTGGCAGTGATGCAGCTTATAGTCTGGATCCATGGATTTGTCCAAGATTTCTGTATCATTGCTAGATAGCAGCACGGCCTCACTGTAACCATGACAATAAGTGAACACTGTCAGCTGCCTGCTGACGATCACATGACTGTGATCCTACTACAAATCCACCACTGAGGACTTATCAGGACTTATCTGTCAGAAATATCCAAGGAACAATTGATTAAATTGTGGGGGTGTTTCTGAGTCCCATCAATTCCCACCGCCCGCTGCATATTTAGGTCACATGATCCGGTAACCGTACATAACGTACACATGCAGCACACATGCATGTGCTCAGAGGAAGGTCATTTTGTTTGTGGGTGCATCTGTATGAAATGGACACATTCTAAGGTGGTTTCTGCCACAAACTTTTTCAAGATTTCAACCGTCTGAAATGATGCAACTGAGCAGCCTTGGTGGAGGACTGAGCTCTCTGAGTGCTTTTCTAGTTTTAATTTTACATTCATTTCTACATCTGTGTCGTAATCCTGACTACCTGAAGTGACACACCAAACAAACTAAATGAGAACTATTAAGGAAAGGTTCAGTTATCCTCCTGCCTTCTAAATGTATACAGTTTATACATGAAAGTTGTGGCAGTGCAGGGGACAAATTTAAAATAGTTTAATTGAAACATTGCACTTATGTCGTCTCTGTAACTTTTACACTTTGCAAAGTCATCCTGTGGGTCAGATTGGAGCCTCTGGTGATCCAGCTTTGGCCCGTGGGCCGTATGTTTGACACCCCTGCTCTAGAATGTGCATATCTATTAAGTCCGTACATCTCCTTTCCTGATTCACTGCAGCTCAAGCACACCAGCTCACCTATTACCCTGCTCAAAGCCTTCATACACTCCACAGTGGGATGTTGCAATACTGCAGTAATTCATCCGTACATGCTGGGACTGGAAACCAATGTGAAGAAGAGCAGAGCTACAGAAAGCCCCACCCTGCCAGCTGACAGGATCCGTTTCTGATTTAAACCACAAAAGTGTTTGTCATCAGCCAATGTAGTGTCAAGATGGAAATCATCAACAAGACTTTTAGGCTAAAAAAAAAAAAAAAAAAAAAAACAACTCCATAAGGACATGTTAATAAGGTGAAAAAAAAGGAAAAAAACCTGATTTTCAGCAGAAACGTTTTCAATTTCTGCATTGTGCTGCCACACATTCAGAACTCATTCGTGTATAATCTTCACTATAACCTATCCATGTCAGCTCTCTCTCCCTGCCATTCTTCTTAATTTAACATCAGCGCTTTAGAAAAAAAAAAAATCTACAAGAACATGCACGCACACACGCACGCGCCTCCCCAGTGGCCCCAAACATCCCGGCGCCTCGTGACGTCAGAGCCGCCTTGCCTTTAAAAAGCAGCATCGGAGCGCTTACACAACACTGCTCATCCCGCACGAGTCTCCACGGCGAGCACGGATTACAATGAACCCCCAAGTGGTGACTTGAAGGCGCCAGAGTTCCTCCAAACATCCAGCGAACAGTCACAAAGACAGGTGGAGTCGCTTGGATGAATTGTGCCAGTTCTGCCAGAGCGCACGGAGAGGAACCGGTGCGCGCTTTGACCCGGTGAATACGGAGGAGGCGATGAGTAAAAGGTAACAGGTGGCTCTTTATGGCACCAGTGAGCGTTTCCAGCTTTTTGTGTCAGTTTTCTAAGAGCGTGTTAGCAGCTAATTGCTCTCAGAGTCAGTGGAGGAATGTGAACACAATGTGAATGCGGGTGAAAGAAAACAACTGAAAGAAAGCTGCTGTATTCATCAACTTTCCAGGTGAGCAATGATGCGGCCAGCGGCTCTGGAGTGAAGATCGACTCAGATGAATGGACCGCAGGATGTTTTCTGGCCAGGCTGGTCTCAATTACAGCTTCAACCTGAGCGATGACCGGGAGCTGGTGGACGCGCCGGCGGGCACGGCTAAGCTCTCCCCGACGGGCTTCGTCGTGCTGTCCGTGGTGCTGGGCTTCATCATGACTTTCGGCTTCCTCAATAACTTCGTCGTCCTGCTTCTGTTTTGCAAATTCAAAAAGCTGCGCACGCCGGTCAACATGCTGCTGCTCAACATCAGCGTCAGCGACATGCTGGTCTGTTTGTTCGGAACCACGCTCAGTTTCGCCTCCAGCATCCGCGGGAAGTGGCTGCTGGGGCGCAGCGGCTGCAGCTGGTACGGCTTCATCAACTCCTGCTTTGGTAAGTCCATTTGGATTTTCTTCACATCTAGCTCATGCCATTGACCAGAAAAGCCCACTCAATGGCGCCCATATAGCTCTGCGTGTCTTTCCGTCTCTCTGCTACCCACCTTTCCGATCTCTCTCTCCACTGTCCGATACAAAAGAGGCCCAAAACATAAACAAAATAGACTAGACTACTTTTTGGATATGGATTGTATGCCTGAGTTTTGCACTTTTAATGACCAGCATCCAGAATTTTCTTTATTTTTTTTAACACTTTCTAGACAGAATGAGTCTCTGCTGCACATTCAACCTGAGATGTTGGGTGGAAAGCATAAATACAATAGCAAATCTCTACAGTCTTATGTTTTTGTCACACATCAGTGACTGAGGTGACTAAAGAGGATTGGATTCATTAATACTAGTTACAGATTTTTTTTTTTTTTAAGAGCATGTAAGTCTGCCTTCACATCATTTGTTATGTAAAGTTTGCTCACCTGCAGAAGGTTTCCGGCAGGTTTTCTGCTGCTGGGGGTGTCACTGCTTTCATATGGTTCATTAGTGCATGTGAAATGACAGCTGAGCTACACACACACACAACACAATAAAATGTTCCCTCTATGGATTTCCTCATATGTTGTTATAAGAACTGTGATGAGACCCACACGAGGTGAAAAATCTACTTATCAGTGCCCTGTGGTGGACAAACTGTGTAACAGTCACACTTGGTCTAAATAGCACCAAACCTGTAGCTGGCATTTCTGTGCTGCATCAGGCAACGCCCATCTACCACCAACAGGAACATGGAGCTCTACTCCTCACTCTGACCTTCTCTCTCTCCACAGAACAAGGATTGCTGTCAGACTCATGTATTACTACATCACAGTGTTTGTGACCTCTCCCAGACCCTTTAAGAAACATCAGGAGATTTCTTTTTTTCCTTTAATAGCTGAGCGAAAGCTTGTGTAAATTAACCCCTTTGGGCAGGTTTCAGATTTTTCATACATGCTGGACTGAATTTTAGTGTTTGTCACAGGGAAAAAAAAATCTTAAATCACATCGTCAGCTTTCTGCACGTCTTCCACCTGGAAGTGGTCTGATTAGAGCGACAAATCGGATGGGTCAGTATATAACTGAAGGAAGTCCATGGGATATATGCATACATTTTCATTAACCCTCCTGTTGTCTTCATTTACAGTCACCAAAAAATATTGTTTTCTTGTCTGAAAAAAAATCCAAAAATTCAGCAAAAAAATTCCCCAAATTTCTGAAAATTTGCAAAAAACTTCAAGAAGAAAATTCCAATAATTCCTTAAAAGTTTCCCTTAAAAGTTTATTTTAAAAAAATCCCACCAAATTTGGCAAGAAAATTCTTGTAAATATTTTCAAAAAATGAGTAAAAATCTTCCAAAAAAGTCCTAAAATATCTAAAGTGATTCCATATATATCAGTAAAACTTTTAATGCTTTCTTTAAGAACATTCACAAAAAATCAACCAAAATCCAGTGAAATTTGCTGGATTTTGGTAGATTTTTATGTGAATGTTCTTAAGAAACATTTTTAACATTTCTTTTTTTCCACCAAAAAATGTTCAAAGATTTCCCAAAAATGTTGAAAATGTGGACAACAGAAATTTCACTGTGAAAATATATATTTTTCCACATTTTCAAACTTTAAAACAGGTCAATTTTGACCCACAGGACGACACGAGGATTAAAAGTAAAAAAAAACCCAACTGTTTTTATGTTCATTATGATCATGTCTTTACAAATTCCATAATTATTTATTATGGAAACAATCATTTCTTTTAAAAAAAAAAATTACTGGATATCACTAAAATGTCAACCAAATAACCATCTGAATTTAATACCAACCACCTTCTAATGAGCTAAACAATAATAAAATGAGCTGATTCAGAAATAGTTTGGATTGTGTTCTTTTATTAAGTTGAGATAATCATGACAGATATTTCTTTTTGGCAATATATCAAATTTGATATGGAAAATAACAAATTAAATCACTTTCCACTAAGTTCCTCATTCCAAAAACACCTCTCCAGGAAGTGTGTTAATTCCAGATCACATGACCTGCTCCACATGATGTCATTTCCTCCTGAAGAAAAGACTGGCCAGACTCCAAGGCTTTCTGACTTATTTAATATAAAGTAGTCAACAGGTTTACTACAGTATCTGTAGAAATAACTTTACATTTCACTCAGTTGTATCTATAATATTTAGAAGAGTCTTTCTCTAAAATGCAATGTGGTGTTTGGTTATAGGTGGTCGTGTTGGTTTTAGGCCTGAAAACAGCAAAAAATGTGAACTGATACAAAACGTCTCGCTATTATATATCAACCCATGCTCTGATTTAGTAATGCTTTCATCACATATCCTTTGACCTCTGCATGAGATAAGAAGAAACTGGTCATCGATTGATGCTGATGTTTCTTAGTTTTCTGTTTATGCTTAGTTTATCCCTGAAAACAGATAACCAATGAGCGTTTACAACCAGATATAGATTCACTGGAGCTGTCTCACTGTCAGTTACATGTCTTTACAATAGGAGCTGACAATGCAAATCATTCAGCAGGCCTAATCTTGGATTCAGTGTCTCATTCAGAAAAGTATTTTCTGGATTTTGTTGGCTGGTGTTGTTCTGGCTTTTTCCCAGTGTTATCCCAGGAGCTGCAATACATTCCCTAAAGTCTGTGAGTAAATCAACGAATCGCACGGAATGGAAAGACTAATGAATTTATTCTGCAAGTGAATAATGTTGCCAAAGCCTGCGAGATAATTCCGAACTGTGATTGTGCTGTAAGCATTCCAGTTTTAGTTCATTGTTACAAATTTATTGGTTGACCCTCTTGTTGTCCTCATTTACAGGCACCAAAAAATATTGTTTCTTTGTCTGAAAAAATCCAAAAATTCAACAAAAAAATTGCCCAAATTTCAGAAAATTTGCTAAACCTTCAGAAAATTCCAATAATTTCTTAAAAGTTTCCCTTAACAAATTTATTTTTTAAAAAATCCCCCAAATTTGGCAAGAAAATTCTTGTAAATATTTTCAAAAAATGAGAAAAATCTTCCAATAAAATCCTAAAAATATCCAAAGTGATTCCATATATATCAGTAAAACTTCTAATGTTTTCGTTAAGAACATTCACTTAAAAATCAATCAAAATTCAGCAAATTTCACTGGATTTTGGTTGATTTTTTTGTGAATGTTCTTAAGAAACTTTTTTTTTTTACATTTTTTTCCACCAAAAAATGATTTAAAAAAATCCCAAGATTGTTGAAAATGTGGACATCAGAAGTTTCACTGTGAAAATATATTTTTTCCACATTTTCAAACTTTAGAACGGATTCATTTTGACCCACAGGACGACACCAAGGTTAAATAAGTGATGTAATTGGAGTTTCTTTTTGTGTTGTTTAGGGTTACAAGTTTCCTGTAGTTGAACAAACTCAGTGCACCCAACATTTTGTTGTTCTCTCTGTTCTGAAAATAGTTTCCCGTACAGATTCAGGCCCATCCTCAGCCCATGTACAACACCAGTCCCATTTATGTTCCTGTTGTGCTTTTTAGTGCTTCAGTGGCTTTTATGGTTCATAATCCACATTTCTTGACAGCCAATCATTTGTCTTTACACATTCAGACTGTGGCTGAAGGAATGCATAAAGTTAAATTATTGTCCTCTTTTTATTTTATTGAGGTTCATTATGATCTTCCTTATTTCCTTCTGTCCTCATCAATGACACACAAATATCTGCACATTATGTTATTTTAACTCATTCCTTCTCCTTTGACAACAATATCTTCTTTGTTTCACTGCACTTCTTACTTCTTTGCTTCTCTTTAATGCATTCTGTGTATCATTGCACCAAAACAAATTCTGATGCAGCAGAATTTCCATTTTATGAAACAAAAGCTGCTATATTTCATACGGTGTAAAATCAGCAGGGAGTTTTCACTTTGTTCTCAACGGGACTTCTGCATGGCGCCACTGGCAGTCGGTTTTTGCATACACAAGAGTTGACTCGGTGCGATACTGAATGCTGAAGCTCACTGCGTGTATTTATATGAATCTGGTGTCAAGATACTCACCAATTTGACAGAAAGCTGGTTTATTTTAGGAGATAAAAGCCTTGCCCTATGTAAACTGCTGCTACAAGCATAAAGAGCAATCTGAATGTTAAACAAACACAAGCAAATACTCCTCTTCTGCTTGTTATTCTAAGGAAAAATACACTGCTCAAAAAAATTACAGGAACACTTTTTAATCTAAGTATTGCATCGAGACAGTTAAACTTCTGGGATAGTGATCTGGTCAGGTAAGTAACAGAGGTGGTTTTTAATCAGTTTCAGCTGCTTTGGTGTTCATGAAATTAGAAACAGGTGCAGTAGAGGGGTAACAATGAGACACCCCCCAAACAGGAATGAGTTTACAGGTGAAGGCCACTGACATTTTTTCCCCTCCTCCTGTTTTCTGACTGTTTTTCACTAGTTTTGCATTTGGCTAGGGTCAGTGTCACTGCTGGTAGCATGAGGTGATACCTGGACCCTACAGAGGTTGCATAAACAGTCCAACTCCTGCAGGATGGTACATCAATGCATGCTGTTGCCAGAAGGTTTGCTGTGTCTCCCAGCACAGTCTCAAGAGCATGAAGGAGGTTCCAGGAGAAGGCAGTTAGTCTAGGAGAGCTGGACAGGACCATAGATGGTCCTCAACCCATCAGCAGGACAGGTATCTGCTCCATTATGCAAGGAGGAACAGGATGAGCTCTGCAGTAGCTCTAGAAAATGACCTCCAGATGACCACTGGTGTGAATGTCCCTGACCAAACAATCAGAAAGAGATGTAATGAGGAAGGTCTGAGGACCTGATGTCCTCTAGTGGGCCCTGTGTTCACTGACCGGCACTGTGGAGCTCAGGTGGCATTTGCCATAGAACACAGGAACTGGCAGGTGATAAGGGATTTGCATATTGCACTGATTTTTCCACATGTAAACACTGAAGCAGCCATAATGGATGATGGTTTTAAATTAAGTAATGAAATACAAATAAATTATGTAAATAACAGTTTTTTTAGTTTCAAAATTAGATCAACATTAGAAGACAAATAATATGCTTCTATATATGTGTGTTAAGTGTGTTGTGCTGTTTTTGTCTATTTATCTTTATTTTCTTGACATGCTTACAAATTGTAAAAAAAAAAAAAAAAACTGCCTGAAGTATGATCTTCCAGAGTAAATTACTGCAGTAACCCAGCATCAAGCACACTCAGCTTGTTGAGTGTTAAAAAACAGCATTACATGGGCAGTTTCACAGTTCTGCATGATGAGGCTTTAATGCAGATGAAGACAGTAGAGGGCTTTGATTAGACGCTCAGTTTAATGCCTGACTGTGATTGTTCATTTCCTCTATACATAGAGTGCATCTCTGCCACCATCCACAACCCCTGCTGTCTTTCCTCCAGATGAGGCAACAAAACACCTGCTTCAATAGGTCACTGCTGGAGGACAAACTCACACAAAATATGCAATAACATGACTGATAATCAGCTCCTCCTGGACTGCACTGCCCAAGGCTAGCTTCAAATGAGGATCAAATTAGAGAAGCACAAAGAATCACATTCATATGTGCAGTTTTATGTGTTTTTCACAGAAAGGTCAAGTGATGTTCCGAGTGAAATTCAGTGAGTTTATCAGGTGAGAAGCTACAAGTGGTGTACTTTGGTGTCATTTTTAGACAACTCTCAGTTAAAAAGAAAAAAAACCTAACAAGTCACGCAAGACTTACTTCAGTGGTTCTTTCACATGTAACAATCTGTTCAGCAACCTGGCTTTTCACCAGCAACATGATAAAACATGTTGCACAACGTAGACAAACAAGCCCCATGTTTCTGGATAATAGCTTGAAAAGCTGTCAACACTGTAATACACTCTCTACTTATGATTTCCTTTTCTAGGAATATCTAATTAAACTGCACAGTGGTTGCTGAATATATAAAACACTTCACTGATTAGCACATCTCCTGTTTATGTTTCAGAAAATGTTGGTGACAGATTAACACCATCTACAATCAGAGGAAAGAGAAGAGGAAAGCAACATTTAACTAGTCAGCTTCCACACATTACACAATAAAAGCTTCCAAATTCTGAAGCATACTTGCATCTAACATAAAGTACAGCAGATTTTTATCTTTCCTTAGTATGTGATCATAAAACTGGATTTAAAAGCATTTGCTGCATGCTTGTCTTGTCTGCTCTCATTTGGTTTTTGTCAGTGTTTTTTAGATTGTGACTTTTCAGGCTTTATTTTTGTTAAATGTTAAATTTTGTTAATGTAAATGGATTTTATGTTGTTACTCCACAACCTGTTCTATAGTGTCTCGTGCATGTGTTTCACTTTGCATGCTGCTTGTGATGAAGTGTAAACTAAGTCACAAATCAACGGCCAGAGTCGAAGACTTGACCGAGTTCAAACATTAAAGATCTCCAAAAACTCACCAGGAGAAGTCAGCATTCAGAGGCAGCAGGATTTATTTACGACAGAAACCCAGGAGTAATTCTTAGCAGTGATTAACACCCTGAGAAAAACCAGAGATACTGAGCTGAGCTTTGTCATTTTTCCATACCTATAGGGCATGTGATGGGAGTGATAGGTCTGACACTGTTTTACTTTTCTAAATCTATTGGTCAGATCATGACGTCAGGTTATCATATTTCACCCCTGGATCTCCCTTTACAGAAGACATGCGCATTAAGTTCTCATTAGGTCATCTTTTACAGAGAACAGCCCAGACATGTTCAAACTTTTTGCTCCACATCTTTCTCTTATTATTTAGTGACACATTTCATGCATATTGTTCCACTAGGTCTTGTTATGTTTCTAATATATTTTAACCCTCCTGTTGTCCTCATTTATGGCACCCAAAAATATTGTTCCCTTGTCTGAAAAAAAAAAACAAAAATTCAGCAAAAAAATTCCCCAAATTTGTAAAAATTTTCAGAATCTTCAGGAAGAAAGTTCCTTAAAAGTTTCCCTTAAAAGTTTTATTTCTTTAAAAAAAATCCCTAAATTTGGAAAGAAAAAAAAATGAAATTTAAAAAAAATAAAAATTGTAAATACTTTCAAAAAAATGAATAAAAATCTTCCCCAAAAATCCTAAAAATATCTAAAGTGATTCCATATATATCAGTAAAACTTCTAATATTTTAAGAACATTCACATAAAAATCAACCAAAATCCAGTGAAATTCGCCGGATTTTGGTAGATTTTTATGTGAATGCTCTTACCAAACATTTTTAACATTTCTTTTTTTCCACCAAAAAATGTCCAAAGATTTCCCAAAAATGTTGAAAATGTGGGCATCAGAAGTTTCACTGTGATTTTTTATTTTTTTTTCCCCACATTTTCAAACTTTAAAACGGGTCAATTTTTGACCCGCAGGACGACATGAGGGTTAACTTTCAGCACATCGCACCCAAAAAATACTACACTACACTTTGTTTGTTTTTTCCTTTTTTTGTCTGCTTTTTCCTATACAAGTTTTAATTGGCATTTGATTGTTGTTGTCACCTCTGGTCAAAAAGAAAAAGAGCCATTTGATTAACACTGGTACGTTTACAATGATTAAAGTACATTGTTACTGGGGAAAAAAAATCTGAAGAAACTCCTGCAGAGAGCGATGAGGACATAAAGTCCTGCTGAGTCTTTGACAGCCTTAGCGTCGCTTCTCGTCTTCTCCACAGTCACCTTTTCGCTCTGTTTACCTTTGGTTTTATAAATAAATCCAAATGCCAGAAACCAGCATGATGCAGGATGACTCATATGTGTCACATTTCATTGGCTTCTTTCATTTTTTCATAAGAGGTCTGTCTGCTGTCTTGGCCTCTCTAAATCTCTTTGCCATTTAATTTCAGAGACGTTTTTATGCCCCTTGTAATCTGCAATCACTGTACTCAGGTCACATTTTGGTTTATCCAGTGAGGTAAACATTAAATTTATGTTTTATTAACAAATATTAGCACTTCAGCTGTGAGCGTGTTTTCATGGGAATGTCAGCATTTAGCTGGAAGTGCTGCTTTACAGTCACTACAGTGTTAGAAGTAGACTGGCTTTGCTCAAAGTCCACATTCACATTGCAACATTTAAAGCAGTTTCTAGTCACTTGGGATTAGTTTTACAAGTTTTATGCCTGCTTTTGTGCAACTGTGGAGGCATAAGCAGGTTCTAAGTAAGTAGAATGACCTGGGATCCTTAAATACTATATATTTCTATCAGGTCTGGTAGCTACAGGGGAGCCAGAAGGAGCTTCTCTTAATAAGACATGAGCTCTACAGAAAACATGACTTATGGGGGGTCTCGAAAAGATTGACAGTATGCTATTTTCACCATGCATTTCTAAAATTAGGCTATTATTGATGTATGATTCATGCCTGAAGGCTTTTCATCACTTAGTCACTTTAATTAAGACACCGGCGTGAACGCTGCTCATGCCATCATCATCAAACTGTGGCAGCTCAATAACAAACTTGTAACTAAAAAAGAACAGGAGGGAAAAAAAAAATCTAACCTTCTCGATGCCAGCTGCTGCAAAACAGAACTTAACCCTCTGTGGTGATGACAGCAGGCAGCAGCGGCTATACTTTCCATCTGCTGTCCTCTACTTATGATTCATGTTGGTATTAGTGGGAAAAAGCTTACAGACATTTATTAAGGTTGTATCTGTCACAAAAAAGTGAAAAAAGTGAGTTTTTGTAGCACTATAGAGAAATTTGTAGCCCTGTCCCCACAAAATTACATCCTATACAAACTACTCTGCATTCTTGTTATGAATAAAATGTAATTTAGCATTTTGCTGCTTTGACGTAGTGAGAAAATCTTTGTTAGGACCATAAGGTACATGAAAGGTAATATGAGGGAAGGATGAAGACTCAGGTCATCGATCAGACCTTCACCCAGGTGACCATTATTCATAAGTTTCCATCATTTACTTTGACTTGATGTTTGGTTAGGCTCAGGCACAAAAACTAAATGGTTAGGTTTAGAAAAATATTATGATTTGTGTTCAAATAGGACTCTTACACAATATGTTTGAAGCTTCTACTCCATTATCTGGATCGCCATTGTGACAATATATGGGTCAATATAAAATTTGCTGACTTTTTATAATATAGATATTGTAGTAATCCATATAAAATGTGATATATTGACAAAATTGTCATGATTATCTCACCTTCATAAAAGAACACAATCCAAACTATTTCTGAATCAGCTCATTTTATTATTGTTTAGCTCATTAGAAGGTGGTTGGTATTAAATTCAGACGGTTATTTAGTTTATATTTTAGTGATATCTGGTCATTTTTTATTAAATGATTGTTTCCATAATAAATAATTATGGAATTTATAAAGACATGATCATAATAGACATAAAAACGTTAGTTATTTTTTACTTTTATTAAAAACATATGCAGGATATATCCCATGGACTTCAAAAGTCCCTCAGTTATATATTGACCCATATATTCTGAAATATGATTGGTTGGCTGAAAAGAAGCAGCAGTAAAGCAGAAAAATAAATGGCAAAGACGTATTTCACTTACATCACAAACAAACTGAATCCAGCAGAAAATACATTTCCCTCAGAATGCAATCGAGAAATCAGTCCAGTAGTAAAGAAGTATTTTTGGGAGACAGGGTGAAAAGTGACACAGTCCTACAGAGTGCACTGTACTGCACACCGAACATTAAAACCACCCACCTAATATGGTGTAAATCCCCCTCAAGCTGCTAAAACAGGACCTTGCATTATTCTGGTGCACCTTAAAAATACTCAGCCTGATTGAGATCTGGGGAGTTTGGAGGCCTCGGGCTCTTGGCCATGTTCCTCGAGCTGTTTCTGAGCGGTTCTTGCAGTGTGGCTGGGCAGACTGGGCAGACTGGGCCTGCTGGAGGAGGTCAGGGAGGGTTGTTGCCATTGTGGTTGTGATTCGCAGCAAGATTTAACATCCTCATGAATGTCGGGACCCAAGGTTTCCCAGCTTTGTAACGAGATGATCAATGGAATTCACTTCCTCTGTCAGTGCTTTTAATGTTTTAGGTCTGACATGGAATCTTGCTTTGTGTGGGTGTTGACAAGCATTGCAGACTCTTCCAAGGAGTGCGTCATATCAAACATGTGTGTAAAAGGGTAGGGAGGACTATATGGCTATTATGCCACTTTAAGCCTCTAAAATGTGAAAGTTGCAAAGTCTTAACAGAAAACACCAATAAAGTCGAGTTCTGACCAACAAATAGATTGGTTTCTTGTCTCTAAATTGGGTTTCTGCTTCGCTTAGAGTAAGAGTGACACTAAGAAGCAGAAAAACAGCACCTGTTTGTGAGGATGGCAGCACATCCATTATGTTTGGGCTTTTTTCATCAGAATGTGATGCTGAGCGTTGGCCAGAGAAGAACAGCTGATCACAAACGTCAGTTGTTTTTCTCAATCATTGACAGCCATTTAAGGAAAACTATGCCATGAGAATAACATAAAGGGTTGATGAGTGGAAGTATGCAGGTTGTTTTTGATTAAAGGACAGATGGCCTCACAGTAAACAAACTGATTCAGAATTAGCCGCTGTGGCTCATTGGACAGATTAGTCCACACAACAGAACATTAGAGGATAATGAAATATGAAGTTAAAAACTTCTTCTTAAGTTGTATTACATTTGTGTATTCTCCATAATAATTAAGGGATTCAAGTGCTACAATACTGTTTAAAAAAAGAGCATAATCAAGATTTCATTCTTCATGTTTTTTTCCACAGGTTAATATATGGTTCCTCAATCAAATCCATATTAATGTATAATTACATTCACAATAAACTTAAATGAATCATTCGTGCTGCATGTCAGTGGATATGATTATCACAACTGTGGAATAGATTTACCATAGTAGCTCATTTCCAGCTGGAAAATCAGATGCTGAAGACTGACTTAGCTACATCGACATATTGAAATCCTATCGTATGAAATTATTTTTAGTGAGATTCCTACACCTCAGTTCTCCAGTTTTGTTTCTTAGAGAAGTTAAAGAATGGGAACTGAGTGGAAGCAGTAAGTTTTGTTATTATTTTAGTTTAGGATAGTTTTTTCCATTAGCATTTATCTAATCTGTCCCTCATACTGCATTTTCTAGGCAATCTGTTTTCTAGAAGTACACTTTATAGTGTTGCACCCACGTGGAACATCTTCTTTATGTCCTTTAAGTATTCCAAGAGTACAGTATGTTATGTGTCCTTCACTTTAAATAATACACTGTCCACAAAGATGGATGCGCCCTCCATGACATCCCCCACAGGTGAACTGGAAAGCAGTTCCAAGATAACTCCTGGTTATTCCAAAAATAAGCAAAGAGGTAGAATGTGAGTGGAGCTGGACAGATCATGCAGATGTCTCTGAGCAATGGACTGCCCTATGACGACACCCACCTGCCAGTCAGAGAGGATACTCCCTCATTTATGCATAATTTTAAGCTTTAATACAATTAAAACCCTTGAATGATAGAAATATTCACAACTGGTACAATTGTCAAACTGGAAAATTAGCTAAAGAGACAACAATAGTTTTTGTAGCAGCCTGTAAACATGTTTCTCTCTGCTCTGAAGTTGGGCATTTTTACATGGAGCTCTATGGAGGTTGACTCACTTTTAGAGGCGGC
The DNA here is from genome assembly GCF_022539595.1 of Amphiprion ocellaris. Lineage (NCBI taxonomy): Eukaryota > Metazoa > Chordata > Actinopteri > Pomacentridae > Amphiprion > Amphiprion ocellaris. The sequence goes on along the minus strand of NC_072776.1, from coordinate 601,932 downwards.
CTCAAGTGGTCATTCGAGGAACTGCTGTTTTTGGCACTTCAGCAGTGGCTTAATTTAAGCCCTGACGGCTGCTGCTTACTCTACCTCTGAGGACTGAACATTTCATTCCACAATACAGTAAGATACTTTTTTTCTAATCTGCTTTTTCCACCCTTAAAGAATGACAACAAATCCCACGAAAAGCTCCGTGGTTAAGACTTCAGAGATCAAAAGGTCGGGGGTTCGAGCTTCAGCATGGGAAAGCCGCCGCTGTTGGGCCCTTGAGCAAGGCCTTCTGCTGCAGGGGCCCCATAGCGTGCCTGACCCTGCACTCCAACCCCAGATTCCCAACAAGCTGGGACATGAAAAGACTGCATCTGGTTGTACTCTGGGCAGTGACAGTACAGTTGAATCTTATCCTGAAAATCAATAGCGTGTTAGCCTTAGTCTATATTCTGTGTGTTGTAATCATCCCCTAGTAAACTGGTGCCAGCAAAAACACAGTAAAAATACAGCCAAAGCTACTCAGACAGTAGTAAATAGAGTATTTTTGGAGCACTATGGTTATGGATTTTTGTGCGTTAAGGGGTAATAGTAGCAGCACAGCAGTCAGCTCTTCAGAATGTGTTCTGAACTACAACTGAAATCTCCAAGTCACTGGATAGCATTTGGTACATGAGCCTCATAAATACCCATCCAAGTAATGTGGTTTCATAAAGTGCCATCTGCTTCCTCATATAGGGTTTGTACTGAATGGTGAAGTTAGGGGTAAAAGCCCACGTTAATGACTTGCGAGCGTTCATGACATCACTTTGCGATTATGGATTTGGTTGCGTAAGGAAAAACGTACTCTGTGTTGAAAACACAGCATCAGTTTGACCAGACTGCAGCTATGATAACTCCACATTAGTTCTATTTTTGGGAATCTCCGTTTTATTAAGTGCCACGTTGGATGTATGAGAGCGTGATTACAACTTGGAGGTTGAAGTAGATGCTAATTACGAGTCAGCAGCTTGTAATTAGAACGTCTCTGGTGTGATGTAAACGCAGCTACGTTGGAACTGGGTCTGGAGAGTCACCAGCAGCTGTGTGACTGAATTAAACATCTTCATCGTAAACACTAAACGGCTGAGAAGTGCCATGAATATCTGAGCCAAATTTAACGGCAGTTCATCTAATTGAAGAGTGTGATTTTAGTGTGTTTTCAAACATTCTATTTTTTTGTCTACCTGGTTTCAGTGCAGCGTGTTTTTCTTCTCAAGACAGCCAACATTTCATGCCCTTTAACTCGCCATTCCTTGAATGCCACATGGTAATATGAGGTATCTTGAACCATGGGGTGTTGCAAGATTATTGCTTTCTGTTCCTACTACAAAGAAGGGCTGCAGCCAATGATTATTTTCATTGTCAATTAATCTGTTGATTGTTTTCCTGATTAATCGATTAGTTGTTTGGTCTGGAAAATGTCAATCTGAGTTTCCACAAATCTCCTTTTAACTGTGCTATCATTGATTTAATGATTAATCTTTAATTTATTAGTTGACAACTAACCACTGAACTGATCAGTTGTTGCTGCTCTAACAGAGGGGGTTTGTCTCTAGTCTTTCCTGGTTTTACTGGGGTTTAATAGCACAAGCCAGGATTGGATTTAAAAGCGAGGCAGGTGCATGACCAGGGCTGTTTCAAGGAGCACTGATGTTTTACAAAACGCATTTTAACCGCCCTAAACGATCAGTTTGGTCTGTTCAGGCTAATTTATAAAACAGAGACACTAAACAGAGCCCATTATCAGGATGTATGTGAAAATAGCTGGTGCGAGGACCTGTGTCTGTGGAAAGCAGCAACATGCTGTAGGGGGATCAGAGATAAAGCAGGAATTGGTTTAGAGGAAACATACTGGCCCACTGAAGCAAAGCAGACCAATAGAAGAAAACATTAACACTGATATTCTGATATTCACAGGACTGCAACCGCTGTTACTTTGACGAAAAAGAACTCCATGCTTTTCTATGTTGGTATACACTAACAGTTTTTGGAACTAAGCCACAAGCCATGAGAGCATAATAGATACACAATGGTTCTTTTTTTCACTCAAGACATATAGAGTCACAGTATGAGGAGCACATGTGAGTAATAAAATCACTGATGGCTGAAATGTGTTCAGCTGCTTAAGCTCCTAGGTGTGTTGTTCATGCCGGTTCACTGTCACAGCTTACTGGGACACTGAAATGGAGCCATCCAAGGGTGTAATGTTCAGTCACACATTAGAGGGAACTAGGTTTACTTACACTGCTAAAAATACCTCCTAAACACCAGTCCTATAACGCAATTAAAACACAGAAAGGTATAAATGTGTGCATAATGACGGGTTTATCATAATAGAAATGCCCTGACAGGTCTGATGGATTGTAGAATTCATCCAGAGCAGCTTTGATAGAAATAATTCCACTCTATTAATGGGGAATCTGTGTGGAACAGCCGACCTGTCAGATGTGTAGAGGAACACTGAACATGAATTACTGTCAGATCTCGTCTTAATTAAATGTGCACATCACTCTCAATCTAAAGAAGCACTTCTCCTTTCTCCTGCTGCGTGATGCTGCAGGTATTTATTAACCCTCCTGTTGTCCTCATTTACGGCCACCAAAAAATATAGTTTCCTTGTCTGAAAAAAATCCAAAAATTCAACAAAAAAATTCCCCAAATTTCTGAAAATTTGCAAAAACGTTCAGGAAGAAAATTCCAATAATTCCTTACAAGTTTCCTTTAAAAGTTTCCCTTAAAAGTTTTATTTTTAGAAAATCCCCCAAATTTGGGAAGAAAATGTTTTCAAAAAATGAGTAAAAATCTTCCAAAAAATCCTAAAAATATCTAAAGTGATTACACATATATCATTAAAACTTCTATTTTCTTTAAGAACATTCACATAAAAATCAACCAAAATCCAGCAAAATTCAGTTGATTTTTTTTTTGTGAATGTTCTTAAGAAACATTTTTAACATTTCTTTTTTCCACCAAAAAATGTTCAAAGATTTCCCAAAAATGTTGAAAATGTGGACATCAGAAGTTTCACTGTGAATTTTTATTTTTTTCCCCCCACATTTTCAAACTTTAAAACGGGTCAATTTGACCCTCAGGACGACACGAGGGTTAAAGTCAAAGGAAAGAATCCGACACGCAGCCAGCAAACAGAATCTCTTCTAATGTGTTTCTGCAAAATCCTGCACCTAAATTTTACTTCATAGCAAACATTGCTAATCGCTGCACCATAAAATTGCTTGATCTGGAGAAAATGCCAAGATAAAAACCAGTCATGACCTCAGCCTCTTTGGGATTCTTGATGAACAACTGGAAAACAGCTTGATGCAGCGTTCATGCATGTTTGAAGTTGCCTCCTCTAGTTTGAATTCTTCACCGCAACAAAAGGAAAGTGTTTTTAAAAAAATCATTAAAGGGAGGCCAACCAGCTCCTGGCAAAGTTTCACCAGTAAAGCCTGTGTTAAATGAGCTCTGCTGTCTTGTTCGTGCGATGAAGACGTTATCAGAGGCTGTGCTTCGGCTTTCTAGGATCGGCAGCAAGATCTACATAAGTCTTGTTTGAATCATTTAACTTCTTCGGGGTGTTTTATCGGTTGATGCACATGAAATAATGAACTCTCCGATGTGTTGCTCTGGTGATCATACGTTGTTTTATCTTAACAATCAAGGCCAGTGGAATGCTGACATTAATCTTTAAATGACCCGACTGCATTTCTGATGGATTCCCGAATTATTCCCTCAAGTCACGACACTGAGCACCGGACACATGAAGAACAGGGAAGGGCCTTGTATGCAGTATCAGTGTACAGTCCTACCCTCAGGTCTCTTCCTTCACTGTCTGTTTCTAGTTTTCTAAGAATGGGATTTGATGCTGTAAGTCAGAAAGAATCAAACAGAATTAAACACAAGTTTTTTCTCATTTATGGTGAAACTTGGTGATGTTGGGGCCAGTTCCTCTGAGGAAGGTCACGGAGTTTATTGGCGATGTTTTTGCAAAGTTTAAGAAACAATTTTGGTTGTTTGTTTTTTCTATGCTATCACTGTATTCTTGGATTGTTGTTTTACACCACTGAACATCAGAGTCGGATGGCAGCATCAGGGAAAAAATGTCTTCCGCTTGCTTGTTCTACACTTCAAACCAATTTCAGATCAAAGGATGAGTTTTTTTTCCAGAGTAAAAGAGTGTTCACATACATGCATGTCATCAAAAACAAAACCCCTGCTGTTTCTTTTAACTTGCAGCAAAAAAGACTCATGTCTTATCATAGAATATAGAGCTTTAGAAAAATGTTGCAGCAGATTTGTGCTTTTATTTGGTAGTGATGGATCAAATTTAATTGATTACTTAATAAGCAATCATTAAGTGAAGCAGCAAATAAATTTGTGGCCCAAAGACGTGCTGTAAATGAAGGAATCAGCTGAGAATTGAGGGAGCCTGTTTGTTTAGTCACCCGATGTAATAATTCATCAACATCTAAAACCTGATTGACTACAGGGTTTATTTAATTCAGACTCATTAAGACACTTTGAATGAGATTCACTGTCACAGATCTCTAACTGTGACTGAGTTGGCTTTGGAAGCAAAACAGTCGGGAAGAGAGCTGAAAACTGATTCTGACTGAATTTGTTTATTCTTTGATAAACAGAATTGCTAACATTGGCAGCTCCGTAGTCAGAAACGTGAAGCTAGCGACACCAGCGACCATAGTAAAATGCCTCCCAGGAGCCAGAGCGGGCGACATAGAAGCAAATTTGAAACTGCTGGCTAAAGATAATCGTAAATACAGTAAGATTGTTATTCATGTCGGCGGTAATGACACTCGGTTACGCCAATCGGAGGTCACCAAAGTTAGTGTGGCATCGGTGTGTAACTTTGCCAAAACCATGTCGGACTCCGTAGTTTTCTCTGGACCCCTGCCTGATCTGACCAGCGACCATATGTTTAGCCGTATGTCATTGTTTCGCCGCTGGATGTCTACGTGGTGTACTGCAAACGACGTTGGCTTTATAGACAATTGGAGCTCTTTCTGGGGAAAACCTGGTCTGATTAGGAGAGACGGCATCCATCCCACTTTGGCTGGTGCAGCTCTCATTTCTAGAAATATGGCTGAGTTTATTAGAACTCCTAAAGCATGACAACCCAGAGTTCAGACCAGGATGCAGAGTTGTAGTCTTCCACACCTCTCTGCAGTTTCCTCTCAGCTGTCACCCTCCAGTAAATCACTTAGCTTTATTGAGACTGCGTCTGTCCCCCGACCACCAAAATTCAATAAATTAAGCAAATCAAAAATAAACAAAAGACATAGTAACCATAAAAATCTAATTAAAATTAATACCACTATTTCAACTGAGCGAAGAAACAGGACAATTAAATGTGGTCTGTTAAATATTAGATCTCTCTCGTCTAAATCTCTGTTAGTAAATGATTTGATAACTGATAACCAGATTGATTTGTTCTGTTTGACTGAAACCTGGTTGCAGCAGGAAGAATATGTTAGTCTAAATGAATCAACTCCTACTAGTCATACTAACTGTCATGTTCCTCGAATCACGGGCCGAGGAGGAGGAGTGGCAGCAATTTACCTCTCTAGCTTAAAAATGAACCAGAGACCTAAACCTAGTTACAGTTCATTTGAAAATCTTACTCTCAGTCTCTCTCATCCAGATTTAAAAGCTCAGAAACCAGTTTTATTTGTTGTTGTATATCGTCCTCCTGCTCCTTACTCTGAGTTTTTATCTCAATTCTCAGACTTTTTATCTGATTTAGTGCTCAGCTCAGATAAAGTCATTATTGTGGGTGACTTTAACATTCATGTTGACGTGGACAGTGACAGCCTTACGACTGCTTTTAATTCAATATTAGACTCAATTGGGTTTTCTCAACATGTAAATAAACCAACTCATAGTTTTAATCACACCTTTGACCTCGTTCTGACTTATGGCATAGAAATCAAACAGTTAACAGTATTTCCCCGGAACCCTCTTCTTTCTGACCATTTTATGATAACATTTCAATTTACAACAATAGATTGTATAGGAGTTAAGAATAAATATCATTACAGTAGATGTCTGTCTCACAATTCGGTGACTAAATTTAAGGAAATAATACCCTCTCTATTTAGTTCAGCACCACTTACTGGTATAATGGAAGGGAAATATTATATTTTTACCCCCACAGAAGTGGATTATATTGTTAATAATGCTGCAGCCTCACTGCGTACAACACTTGATAGTGTTGCACCTGTAAAAAAGAAAGTTCTATCTCAGAGAGGACCTGCTCCTTGGTATAATTCCCAGCTGCGGACTTTAAAGCAGGCGTCCCGAAAGCTGGAAAGGAAGTGGTACTCCACTAATTTAGAGGAAGTTTATGTAGCTTGGAAAAAAAGTCTAGTAATTTATAAAAAAGCTCTTCGTAATGCCAGGACAACATATTATTCATCTTTAATAGAGGAAAACAAGAACAACCCCAGGTTTCTCTTCAGCACTGTAGCCAGGCTGACAAAGAGTCAGAGCTCTGTTGAAACTTGTATTCCTTTAGCTTTGAGCAGTAACAACTTCATGAGCTTCTTTACAAATAAAATTATTACGATTAGAGAATAAATTAATCTGGCCCTTCCTGCAAATGTCACAGATGTATCATCGAGTACAGATACTTTAGAATTGGCTGTAAGACCAGATGGATATTTAGAATTTTTCACCCCCATACATCTCTCTGAACTCATTTCAATAGTTTCTACATCCAAACCATCAACATGTCTTTTAGATCCTATCCCAACTAGACTGTTCAAGGAGGCTTTACCTTTAATTAATTCCTCAATGTTAGATCTGATTAATCTCTCTCTAGTAACAGGTTATGTACCACAGGCTTTTAAGGTTGCTGTAATCAAACCTTTACTTAAAAAGCCCACTCTAGATCCAGATGTTTTAGCCAACTATAGACCAATTTCCAACCTCCCATTTCTCTCTAAAATTCTGGAAAGAACAGTTGCAAATCAATTATATGAACATTTACAAAGGAATAGCCTGTTTGAAGAGTTTCAGTCAGGCTTCAGAGTGCATCATAGCACAGAAACAGCTCTGGTGAAAGTTACTAATGACCTTCTCATAGCGTCAGATAATGGACTGGTCTCTATACTTATTTTATTGGACCTTAGTGCAGCATTCGATACAATCGACCACAAACTTTTATTACAGCGACTAGAACATTCTATTGGCATTAAAGGGACAGCACTGGACTGGTTTAAATCCTACTTATCAGACAGGTTCCAGTTTGTGCATGTCAACAATGACTCTTCTGAGCATACTAGGGTTAATCATGGAGTTCCTCAGGGTTCTGTCTTAGGACCAATACTGTTCACATTATACATGCTTCCCTTAGGCAATATTATTAGGAAGCACTGTATTAATTTCCATTGTTATGCTGACGACACTCAATTGTATTTATCTATGAAGCCAAATGAAACTAATCAGCTAGCTAGACTGCAAGATTGTCTTAAGGACATAAAGACCTGGATGACCTATAATTTCTTACTACTAAATTCAGACAAGACTGAAGTCATTGTATTTGGCCCCAAACATCTTAGAGAATTGCTTTCAAAGCATATAGTTACTCTGGATGGCATTACATTGGCCTCCAGTACTACTGTGAGGAACCTCGGTGTTATCTTTGACCAGGACATGTCCTTTAACTCGCACATAAAACAAATCTGTAGGACTTCCTTTTTCCACCTGAGAAATATTGTGAAAATCAGGAACATCCTGTCTCAGAGTGATGCAGAAAAACTAGTCCATGCATTTGTTACTTCTAGGCTTGACTACTGTAATTCCTTATTATCAGGTTGTCCCAATAGCTCTCTGAAACATCTACAGCTGATCCAAAACGCTGCAGCCAGAGTACTGACGGGAGTTAGCAAGAGAGATCATATTTCTCCTATATTGGTTTCTCTTCATTGGCTCCCTGTTAAATCTAGAATAGAATTCAAAATCCTTCTTCTGACATATAAAGCTCTTAACAACCAATCTCCATCATATCTTAAAGACCTGATAGTACCATATTACCCTAGCAGAACTCTTCGCTCTCAGACTGCAGGCTTACTTGTTGTTCCTAGAATCTCTAAAAGTAGAATGGGAGGCAGAGCCTTCAGTTATCAGGCACCTCTCCTGTGGAACCAGCTCCCAGTTTGGGTTCGGGGGGCGGACACCCTCTCTATTTTTAAGACCAGGCTTAAAACCTTCCTTTTCGACAAAGCTTATAGTTAGGGCTGACTGGGTGACCCTGACGGGGTGAGCTGGTGTTTTCATTTGCACAACTGACTTCCCCTCTTGACGTCCCTTTAGTTTGCCCCTAGTTATGCTGCTATAGGCCTAGGCTGCTGGGGAACCTCTCTTGATGCACTGAGCCCTTCTCTAACTACCTATGTATTTACTATATATACCATTATTGCATTACACTCACTCTGTTTCTCCCTGTGTCCTTTCTCCGAGTGTCCCTGGTCCCAGAGCTGGATGCTGGATGCTTCAGATGTGTGGCTGTGTTTTATGGTCCTTGTGTCCCACCCCCCACCTCTCTATCTCTACCCCTCTATCTGTATCCCTCTATCTCTACCTCTACCCCTCTATCTCTACCTCTCTACTTCTTCTGTCCCTCTCAACCCGCCCGGCCAGCAGGCAGATGGTTCCCCCACATTAGAGCCGGGTTCTGCTCGAGGTTTTTTTTCCCTGTTAAAAGGGTGTTTTCCTTGCCACTGTCGCCTTTTGGCTTGCTCTGGGGGTTCAGGCATATGGGTTCTGTAAAGCGTCTCGAGACAATTTGACTGTAATTGGCGCTATATAAATAAAATTGAATTGAATTGAATTGAATTGAATTTGACAATTTATGTGGCAAAAGTTTTCAATCAAAGTTTTTCAGTAGCTATCAGATACACAACATTTCGGGAAAACGTGCTTCCCAGATGATAACTGGGATCAACTTCAGTGATCCCATGCTTCCATTAGAGCTATAAGGTTGACACTGGGTAAGACTGAAATAGTCCAAAAGTACCAAAAGTAGATTGCAGGTGTCAGTCTGCCATTGGCAACACATTATATTTGGCTTTTCCCAGTCCTTACATCATCTACTTGTTTGCATTTTCAACACTATTTCACGAAGGGATACAACAACAATAACCTCTGGGCTATCACCTGAAGAATATTAGAATTAAAGGACTTATGTCTCAGCAGGACCTTTCAAAAAAAAAAAAAAAAGATCGCTCCATGCATTTATCTTCAGTCCATTAGATTACTGTAACAGTGTCCCTACAGGTCTGACTAAAACATCCATAAAACAACCGCAGCTGATCCAGAATGCTGCTGCTAAGATGAACAAAGTTTAGAGGTCTTTCTGTCCAGGTGTCCCCTGCCTTCACCCCACAGCCCTAATGAGGATTAATCAGTGGATAGATGATGGATGGTTCCAACATGTATTCCCGTCACAGAATTAATTATAATCACTTTTCAGATGACTTTTCCCCTCAGGTCCAAAATGATCACCTATTATTTCTGACTATATACCTGCAGAAGGTAGCAGCTACTTTCACTGCACGAGTGTTTTATTCCAATCTGCACATTAAACTTTAAAAATGAACCCACAAAAGCTGTCCTACAGTATCTAAAATGTTGTCTTTGTATCTTTTTCATGCTCGTGTGCTCTGATGTAACATGTTGGTCGTCCTGGTGATGACTCAGCTTCCTGCCTCTCTGTCCTCCTCAGGTATCGTGTCGCTGATCTCTCTGGTGATCCTCTCCTACGACCGCTACAGCACTCTGACCGTATACAACAAGCGTGGGCCTGACTACCGCAAGCCCCTTCTAGCTGTGGGGGGCTCCTGGCTGTACTCCTTGTTCTGGACAGTGCCCCCCCTACTGGGCTGGAGCAGCTATGGCATAGAGGGAGCAGGAACAAGCTGCTCCGTCTCCTGGACGGTCAACACTGCCCAGTCACATGCCTACATCATTTGCCTCTTCACTTTCTGCCTGGGTCTACCCGTCTTGGTGATGATCTACTGCTACACCAGGCTGCTCTGGGCAGTCAAACAGGTAGAGTCACTCCAAGTGCACAACGAATGTTTATGATGCTTTTCTGTCACATGTTTAACCCTCGTGTCGTCCTGTGGGTCAAATTAACCCGTTTTAAAGTTTGAAAATGTGGAAAAAATATATTTTCACAGTGAAATTTCTGATGTCCACATTTTCAACATTTTTGGGTGATTTTTGAACATTTTTTGGTGGAAAAAAAAAAGTGCTAAGAAAAATGTTTCTTAAGAGCATTCACAAAAAATCAGCCAAAATCCAGTGAATTTCACTGGATTTTGGTTGATTTTCTGTGAACGTTCTTAAAGAAAATATTATAAGTTTTACTGATATATATGGAATCACTTTAGATATTTTTAGGATTTTTTGTAAGATTTTTACTCATTTTTTGAAAATATTTACAAGAATTTTCTTGCCAAATTTGGGGGATTTTTGTTTTTTTTTAATCAAATTTTTAAAGGAGTCTTTTAAGAAATTATTGGAATTTTCTTCCTGAAGGTTTTGCAAATTTTCAGAAATTTGGGGAATTTTTTTGCTGAATTTTTGGATTTTTTTAAGACAAGGAAACAATATTTTTTTGTGCTTGTAAATGAGGACAACAGGAGGGTTAAAGCAAAACCCTGAATTTCTCCACCCAAACTCTACCTTTTGAGTACAAAATACTGTTGGCTTGAAAATGGCAAAAAACAACAACCAAACTTTTCACTAAGAACAGCAGGTGAACAGCTTGCATTCAGTTGAATTATGTCCAACTTTTAAGATAAAAAGAAACACAAACTTGGAAAATCCATCATCAGTTGGGGGCACCATAAAAGCACAAATGCACCAGTCATTGATGTTGCTGAACAGAAGTGCAGTGGAGTTAGGAGGCTTTGAATTATGAAACGTGGTGTTTAATATATTTCACCCTCTGTGGGTATTTCTTGCTCCTGTCACATTTTTTCTCATTGTGGGCTCATTTCTGTTTGCATTTTAAAGTCCAGTACCCCGACGGAAACAGCACACCCATGAATAGACGTAGAGGAAACTAAAAAACATCATTTATGCAACATGACAACGTTAAAATGTCGTAAATTGTACCAAAAGAAAAAAAGTTGATGCTATTGCCAAATTTATAAAAAGCTGGAATTAACATGCATGATTTTCCATGTGCCCACATTTGTTGCCAATATTACAGAGAAAAACATGACGCTGCATGCTACAAGCATTCATACTATTTTGATTTTTAACTTATTTCCATACTTGTCTCTATGTTAAGCAGCCTGTAGTTCAGCCAGAAATTCCCTTAGTTTTTGTCATGTGATCAAAGCTGAGTCACTGATGGCTGATAGTTTTGCAGAGGAGCACTGAATTTTTTGTTTTCCACAGAATCTGGTTAGAGAAAATGGTAAATTTTTTTAGCCTATTTTATTATTGAGACATTTAGAATGAAATGGTTTTGATGCAATATGATTTGAAACTTAGATTTGATCACGTTTTCTGACAGAACTGCAGGATAAGTTCATGGACCGTCACAGGAAGATCAACAAAGCTGCTCTAGAAAGGAAGTCTTCATGGCTGCATTCCTCTTTTATGACACAGAGAAAGAGCTTCATATGAACACATCTGTATGTGAAGAGAACAAACAATAACGCATAGAGTGGAACACAAAACAAGTGGGCTGCGTTTGAAGTCCATGGAGGTTGAAGCACCACTTTGCCCGAGGCCTCACATGGCTTGGTTTGTGTACTGCTGGTACATGAAGGTTCTCACTCTGGTCTGTTGTTCTAAGTGCATGCCAAGAATATGACATTTTTAGGAGCATGTCTTAGGCATCAGGACATTGAGATGTGATTCAACCCTCCTGTTGTCCTCATTTACAGGCACCAAAAAAAAATGTTTCCTTGTCTGAAAAAAAGTCCAAAAATTCAGCAAAAAAAATTCCACAAATTTCTGAAAATTTGCAAAACCTTCAGGAAAAAAAATCCAATAATTCCTTAAAAGTTTCCCTTAAAAGTTTTATTTTTAAAAAATCCCCCAAATTTGGCAAGAAAATTCTTGTAAATATTTTCAAAAAATGAGTAAAAATCTTCCCAAAAAATCCTAAAAATATCTAAAGTGATTCCATATATATCAGTAAAACTTCTAATATTTTCTTTAAGAACATTCACAGAAAAATCTTTTTCATAACATTCATCTTAACATTTCTTTTTTCCACCAAAAGATGTTCAAAAATTCCTCAAAAATGTTGAAAATGTGGACATCAGAAGTTTCACTGTGAAAATCTATTTTTTTCTCCACATTTTCAAACTTTAAAATGGGTCAATTTGACCCGCAGGACGACACGAGGATTAAATATGAATCCAGTACACTTGTAGAGTCAGAAGCCTTTGCATCCCTTATCTTATCAAATCAGAAAAGTATAGTATCATAGTATACAGAAGAGGCACAGTCAGCCTCTGCTCTACACAGATAGAGTTTGATTGCATACCTGATTTTGAAGCAGTTGAAATGCCAGCATTCACTCGTGACTTCACATGAGGGCAGATGTTGCTGTTTGGAAGAACAGAAAGCTTTAAAATGGATGTTAAGGAAGAAGGTCTTTGGGCAGAAAATGGTGGCAAATCTGACTTTTTATAACCAAGTGTTCATGAAACAAAAGAAAAAATAAACTCAAGCTAACACTAGCTACCTCATGGCAAGCTGCTTCCTCCTCCCTCCTTCTGTTCAATCACTCACCTCATGCAGTGTCACCTGGATGGACCCTACCACCTGGCAGGTAGAGGAGGGGTGAGGAAAACATAAATTACACCAAAATGTGAGTAAAAGCCACAGTATCAGCTGGTTCCTGCTGGATACGCCTGAAATATGGCCACTAATGAGCATATAAAATGTCTAACAGAATGTCAAACATTATATATCCTTCCCCACTCCTTCTGTGCTCCCAAACCTCACTGCCAAGCACAAAATCAAGCAAACCTGTCAAATTTCCATGCAGCACAATCAGAACTAAAGAAGAAAAACAGGCAAAACTACTACAAAACACCAAACTCACAGTCCAGTCAACTAAAAAGAGCAGGACAGAGCGAAAAGGGGAAACTTTTCACAACACAGTCATGTTTAAAACCCTGGGATGCTCCACATTCATCTCAGAAACCTGTCAGTGAGAGGCTGATGGATGACATGAAGCGATGATGTGACATCAATGGAAATTTGCAGCTGCAGCTACAATGAAGTTTGATTGAAGAATTTTTCTGGCTAAATTCATCAGCAGCAAATGTCAGGTTTGGTTGACAGTCGATACATCAAGCAGATATCCATCACAGAAAAGTTCAAGATGTGGTTTCTCCACTCAGCTGATAGAGCAGAATAATGTCATGTTCATAAACACACACAAAGGTTTAGAATCCTTCTGGTGAACTACACTCATTAAGTTCAATTAAAGGCGTAAAAAATAACCCTTCTTGGGATTGTGCAAAATAAGTTTTCTGTGATGAGACAGAATAAGGACAAGTTGTTTTTACAGCTTTGATAAATCTTCAAAGCTGACGCATGATGCAGAACAGCAGAACACATGAAAAGAGGCATGCTAGGACCCTGCAGATGCTGCTGTTCCTGAAGTTCACGCATCGCAATCCCAGGAAACGCAGCAAAAAAGGTTGCTGCTCTTATCAGCCACAGATAAAGGAGGCAGAGAGACTGTCTGAGGAAAACTGAAGCACTAAATGTCTTTAAAATTCATGAAATGGAAGCGGCAGCATGTATTTGTTACCTTCCAAATAACCGAGGAGCTGCAGCAAAGTCAGCAAAACGACTTTTATCTCAAACAGTTGTTAATTGAATGGAGCTCCACGGACAGGGAGAGATGGCTGAACTTTCCAATGTCTTTCCAGCAACCACTGTTTGAATGAAGAATGCACGGCGGTGGCTGCTGGATTAGGTTTTCTTGAGTTTTGGGAGTAACTTTACTTATCTTAAGTAAGTGAAAGCCATTGCACTCCCAGCGATTTAGATTGTTTATTCCTGAGAGCAGTGGAGGGGAGCAGGGTGAGGGATTATCACAGCATTATGCCTCAGACAAAGCCTAAGCCACTCAGCCACCTTTTCTTTTTTGAAGTTGTTTTAATCCAGTGTTTTTTAAGCACTTTCAGACCTCTGATTGAACCCAGAGTATGAAAAAGCTGCTGCTGCAAAGGGAGTTCCAACTGTAATTACCTCTGTGTGGGTCACACTGGACAGTTTCAGATCATTTTTATTACATTTGGTCATTCTCTCTTCAGTCCTTAAAGATTTGCCAAGGACATTTGTACATTTTCAGAGGGTATTTTAATTTTGCACCGTCTATTAAAGCAGCATGTCGATGATCATGAGGAGACACAGTGGGCTCTATATGAGCAGACTACCCTTGTCATGGAAGTTAGTAACCCAGAATAAAGTGGAAAATGTGTGTACAGACAGCATCAGAATCACTTTTGCATATAAGAATATGAGCTCAGGCCTTACTCCGGGCCATGCTTAAAATTCAGTGCTGCACTTTCCTCATTTAAAATTTCCAGGGGCAATCTCAAGGTTTAATGAAGAAAAACTAAAGCTAAAACTGCACAATTACTCTTATCAAGCAAAGGGAAGAGCTGAAGGGCATCGAGAGGGAAAAATGGATGAGCATCTTAGGCAAACAAGACGGTCACACGCTGAGAGCAATTTGTAAATGACGAAATAATGAGTTGACTTCACGATTTCATTTTCTGATTGCTGCAGAAAGGAGCCGTGATGAAACAGCTGTCCATTAAAACTGAACTGAACACAGAGAGCAGCTTCTTTATGTAGGATGAAGAATGTCACAAATATGTGAAGTTACCAGGTTCAGCAAGTCCATCCATCCATCCATCCATCCATCATCCATCCATCATCCATCCATCATCCATCATCCATCATCCATCCATCATCCATCCATCATCCATCATCCATCATCCATCCATCCATCCATCCATCCATCCATCCATCCATCCATCCATCCATCCATCCATCCATCCATCCATCCATCCATCATCCATCCATCCATCATCCATCCATCATCCATCATCCATCCATTCATCCATCCATCCATCCATCCATCATCCATCCATCATCCATCATCCATCCATCCATCCATCATCCATCCATCCATCCATCCATCCATCCATCCATCCATCCATCCATCATCCATCCATCCATCCATCATCCATCCATCATCCATCATCCATCATCCATCCATTCATCCATCCATCCATCATCCATCCATCATCCATCCATCATCCATCATCCATCCATCCATCCATCATCCATCCATCATCCGTCATCCATCCATCCATCCATCATCCATCCATCATCCATCCATCCATCCATCCATCATCCATCCATCATCCATCCATCATCCGTCATCCATCCATCCATCATCCATCATCCGTCCATCATCCATCCATCCATCCATCCATCCATCATCCATCCATCATCCATCATCCATCCATCCATCCATCATCCATCCATCATCCGTCATCCATCCATCCATCCATCATCCATCCATCATCCATCCATCCATCCATCCATCATCCATCCATCATCCATCCATCATCCGTCATCCATCCATCCATCATCCATCATCCGTCCATCATCCATCCATCCATCCATCCATCCATCCATCCATCCATCCATTAACCCTTCTGTTTTCTTCATTTACAGGCACCAAAAAATATTGTTTCCTTGTCTGAAAAAAAGTCCAAAAATTCAGCAAAAAAATTCCCCAAATTTCTGAAAATGTGCAAAACCTACAGGAAGAAAATTCCAAGAATTCCTTAAAATTTTCCCTTAAAAGTTTTTTCTTTTTTTTAAAAAATCCACCGAATTTGGCAAGAAAATTCTTGTAAATATTTTCAAAAAATGAGCAAAAAACTTCCAACAAAAATCCTAAAAATATCTAAAGTGATTCCATATATATCAGTAAAACTTCTGATTTTTTCTTTAAGAACATTCACATAAAAATCAACCAAAATTCAGCAAAATGCACTGGATTTTGGTTGATTTTTATGTGAATGTTCTTCAGAAACATTTTTTTAACATTTCTTTTTTCCACCAAAAAATGTTCACAGATTTCCCAAAAATGTAGAAAATGTGGACATCAGAAGTTTCACTGTGAAAATATTTTTTTCCCACATTTTCAAACTGTAAAACGGGTCAATTTTGACCCGCAGGACGACACGAGGGTTAACTATACACCGCTTAATCCTCATCAGGGTCATGGGGAGCTGGAGTCTATCCCAGCTGACTGTGGGTGAAGGTTCACCTGGACAGGTAACAGTCTATCACAGGGCTACACATAGAGACAAACATTCACACTCACATTCACACCTACGGACAGTTTAGAATCATCAGTTAACCTCAGCATGTTTGTGGACTGTGGGAAGAAGCTGGAGAACCTGGAGAAAACCCACACATGTACAGGAGAACATGGAGACTCCATGAGGAAGATCCCAGGTCCAGCTGCAAGGCATCAGTGCTAACCACCCAGCCACTGTGCAGCCCCAGATAGTACATAAATAACATAATTCTCCAATTCATTACCTATAGAACAGCCATCACATACTGTACATTCCTTTTGAAATATGTTTTCACCACATAGTTGGTTCTTTTTACCTGCTGCTGCTTGAAATTTGCAATTAGTTGCATTCTCACGAAGGTCAGTTTGAGTCAATGCAGTGGACAAGTTGTACAGCAGCAACTTTAGGAGCTAAAATAATGTAAATAAAAGCAGGATCAAGGACTGCACTCTTCTGGACAGAGATCTGAGATGTTCCACAGATCTGCTGAAGGCTGCTACCACTGCTGCCTTCACTTTCTCACGTCTTTTTAAGCTCGTCTCTCAGCTCTTGGTAGTTTTCCAGCTTCTCATGTTCCTTCCTCTTGATGTTGCTGTCTATTGGGATTGCAGCATCAATCTTCTACTGCCTTCTTCTGCTGTTCATCAACCACCACAGGGTCTGACTGACTTGTCACCATCAGTTGATCAGTCTGGATTTGGAAGTCCCACAGGATCTAGGCCCAGAGGTGTCCTCCATGTTGATCCAGGGGATACAGGTTGTTCTCGGTGCAGATGTTTCTGGACACTATGCCAGCTGCTTATTATGGAGCTCCATGTTTGCTTTCCAGCCTGCTGTTGTGAGCTGTGCTGTCTCAGGTGCATGTTTACACCACTCCACCAGGGCTTCAGTCTGGTGCAGTGGACTCCAGCTTCTATCGATCTTGTGCTCAGTGCCTGTTGCTGTGTTTCCAGGATTAGTGCCTCCATGCTGTCCTTCAGACCTGCTTTCTCTAGCCACCAGGTGTGTTTTCTGGATATCAGACACTTCTTCTGTCTGTCTGTGGTACATACCATGCAGGGTGTGTGTATGTGTGTGTGTTTATATATGTATATATATATTTATTTATTTATGTACTTATTATATATACATACATATTGTCACGGAGTCACTGAAGTCAAAGCAGAGTTTTTTAAATTTGCAGCAGGAAGACAAGCCTCCCACAGAGGTACAGGGTTGACTGAATATTAGATTCTGAAGTACACATTTTTCTACAAGTTATACGACAGTTGGAAACTTTGTCCGGCTGCTCTGGACTCCTGCTCAGTCCTGCTCAGCACCTGATCTCCTCATGACTGTGTTCCAAAGAGAAAACCACTGCTGACCTGAAAGAACAGAAAGGAAACAAACATCTAAATGATCCCTAAGACTTCTGGGAGAATATTCTACGGACTGACGAGACCAAAGTAGAACTTTCTGGAAGGTGTGTGTCTCGTTACATCTGGAAAAAGAACATCCTACCAACAGTCCAACATGGTGGTGGTGGTGTAATGGTCTGAGGACCTGGACAACTTGCTGTGATTGATGGAACCATGAATTCTGATCTCTACCAGAACATCCTGAAGGAGAACGTTCCACCATCAGTTCCTGACCTCCAGCTGAAGCTCACTTGGGTTCTGCAGCAGAACAACGATCCCAAACACTCCAGCAAGTCCACTTCTGAACAGCTTAAAAAAGAGAGAACATCATCTGAAATATGGCCACTAATGAGCATATATAATGTTTAACAGAATGTGAGAGAGAGAGAATTTGACTTTCGAATATTGAATATTTTTTTGTGATTTCAAAAAATGTTTGTAACACATCAGTCTAAATGTCCTCATTACCAGTAAGGCTCTGGTATAAACAGATGCTACAAGGATCCTGTTGGGAAAACAAATATCCCTCAGCAAACACATGCAGAAACATTCTGCTTATTTAAGTCAACAATCCAACCACACACAGAGCGAGGAGGGCTGGGTTTGCATCTTATCACAGGAATAGAGAGATTTGTATCAGTGGCTGCTCATGTTATTGCAATGAAAAATGAATAGAACCTTTTTAGCTGTAAACTGTCGATATAAAAGGGAAAATAGACACTTCAATCTGCAAACGAGGTCAATTACTACTCGTATGAAATCTCAGTTCATGAAGACATTGTATTCTAAAACTTTCCCATGTGATGTGAATCGGTGTCATGTGTTGGGTATCCAGTTCATGTAATCTGTTCATGGAACTGACACAGTGGCTCATTTCTGTGGAAAGTCACGCAGCAACAGGCTCCCTCACCTACCCCTGAAGTTATCTCATCCATGAGCAGAGCTAAGCTGCTACTGGCTCAGGGCCCAATCAAATCCCTGGAGGTTTTTAAAACTGAGGATTATTTGCATTAGCCTAAGTGTCTGGGAGTCTCAAATGAATTTGTGGGAAAGTACTTTGCTCATGGGCTACGTGGAACATCTGAGCATCTGAGCTGGGAAAACTCGCCCACTTCACGTCATCTCCTCTTAATTCATCCTCTTAAATGAGTGACGGAAGGGCTAAGATTAAAGCTGAAGCCATCTGTGTATAAAGATGTCCAAAGAGTGTTGTTGAGAGAGTTTTAATTGGATTAAGATTCATTTACAGCTCGATGCTTCCTGATAAAATATGCATACATCAGGAGACCATCTGTAAAAGTAGATCTGTTGAATTTGCTTACAGGAGAGTAAGTAGGTGTGAAGAGTGTTTTCAAAGTGTGATACATTTCAGTGCATGTTCACTGCATTGAAATTTGCATTAATGATTTGATTACTGGTTAATTTGTCGTGGAACGTGCACCACTGAAGTACAGTATCACCAGCAGCTCATGCACTGGTGCTTAATCCTTGGCCAGATCTTCCAGAAGGCCACTGTCAGGTTTAATAGCTCCTCTGCTGTAGCTCGTAAAGCGCTCAGAAATAAAGCTGTGTCACATTAATTCGGTCTGGCACACATAAAACCCGGGGTCAAGTGCAGTTTCTCTTGCACGAGGACTGGTGGGTTTTGGGTCTTTGTGTGTCTACAATAATTCATGGGAACTCAGAGGTTAAACAAAAGGGGTCAGATAAAGGTTAGTATGGGCCTAAAAACATTTCAGTTGAGCCTTGTTCAGAGAGGAGTTTAATCACAAGCTGTCAGAATCTTACACCATTTAATGTGGGAAGAGGTATCAGAAATGTATCAGCGACAACTTTCATCATAAATGGGTCAATATATAACTGCAGGACTTTTTGTATCATAGTTGACATTTTTGCTGTTTTCAGGCCTAAAATCAACCTGACCGCCTATAACCAAACACCACATGGCATTTTAGAGAAAGATTCTTCTAAATATTATATATACAACTGATTTCTACAGATATTGTAGTAAACATGTTGACTACTTTCTATTAAATAACTCAGAAAGCCTTGGACTCTGATCAGTCTTTTCTTCAGGAGGAAATGACATCATGTGGAGCAGGTCATGTGATCTGGAATTAACACACTTCCTATTTCTGAATCAGCTCATTTTATTATTGTTTAGCTCATTAGAAGATGGTTGGTATTAAATTCAGATGGTTATTTAGTTGACAATTTAGTGGAATCCAGTAATTTTTTATTAATAAGTGATTGTTTCCATAATAAATAATTATGGGATTTGTAAAGACATGATCATAATGAACATAAAAACAGTTTTGTTTTTTTTTACTTTTAATAAAAACATATGCAGATATATCCCATGGGCTTTAAAAGTCCCTCAGTTATAGATTGACCCATAAACTGTACATTGTTATTTTGATTAATTTATTTACTGAATGTTTCCTATTATACATTTAAATCAGTTGTGTCTGAAAATATAAGTGCTTCCATAAATTCTCACTTATCTTCCTGCCAGCTGGTGGAGGTGGATATGTTGGGATGTGGAATAGAACATTTTAATTAACTAATGGGAGTAAGACAGCAGTGTTTCCAAATTATAGTACAGCTTTTCTTTAAATTGATTTTTCTTTCATCTGGACAGGCAGTGCGTTTTAATTTGACACAGGGGTTTTAATTTGTTTTAAAGAAGCACTTCACATTTAGTCAAATCTCTTGTTATTGTTGCAAGACGGAGCGGAGAAAAGCAAGGTGGTGAATGCACCTCAAGGATCGGTTTTATGCACGTAGCAAGTTTTTAAAGCTTTAACCCTCCTGTTGTCCTCATTTACAGCCACCAAAAAAAATTGTTTCCTTGTCTGAAAAAAATCCAAAAATTCAGAAAAAAAGTTTCCCTTAAAAGTAATTTTTTTAGAGTTTTAAGACTCTGCATGAAACCACCAGAAGCAAAGCTGTCATGTTTGTTAAAAACTCCCTCAAGTGCAGAGCGTTTTTCCAAACAACAGAATCTAAACTATCAAGAAAAACAAAGAAAAAAAACACCGGTTGATAGCATTTGGTTTCTATGACGGTCGTTTCTCCTCTCATCATCTACAGGTGGGTAAGGTCCGAAAGACCGCGGCCCGGAGGAGGGAGTACCACATCCTGTTCATGGTTCTGACCACAGCCGCCTGCTACCTGCTCTGCTGGATGCCTTACGGCGTCGTGGCCATGATGGCAACATTCGGCCCGCCCAACATCATCAGCCCTGTGGCCAGCGTGGTTCCCTCACTGCTGGCCAAGAGCAGCACCGTCATCAACCCTCTCATCTACATACTCATGAATAAAAAAGTGAGTCAGCAGCCTTTTTTTTCTCATTTTGAAATCAAGACACTTTGACATGTACAACGGCTTTATTTACACAGTAAAAAAAGACAAATTACAACAACAGAAATCATACAAATGGTCTATTTAAATATCAATTCAAGTGTAGTAAGAAGAGAATTCACTGGCAAATAAAAATCTAGAACACCATAAGGCTGTTGGGAGTGAAACAGGACCTTCACTCTTATTACGCTCAGACACGGATGCTTCTTTGTTTTTTTCCTTCCCCTTTTTAGGAACGCTGCAGGAAGCTTCAGAAGGGAAATGTAGAAAATGTTTGTTCAAATCTTTAACAATCCTTCAGAGGCAGTGTGGTGCAGAAACTCCCACAATACTAAATGAAAAACAGGCCTCAAGATGTAAGAACGGAGAAAAAGAGGCTGAGAGGAGAAACCGAGGTGTTTTCTCATCTCGTTACTTCACCGCCACCAAACATGAGGGTTAATGTCAAGTTTCACTTCAACGTCCTATTACTGGCATTAAAACTGTGGAGGACAGAAAATTCGATTAAATTTGACCTCAGGCATCCCAGAGAGAAGCAACAACCTCGCTATCACTCCAATTCCTCTCCCATCTAACCCACCCAACTCAGGTTTCATTAAAAATGTAATTTGGCACAATATTAAGATGCAAAGATGAAGTTGCCAGAAGTGTTGCACTCGGTCAAGAGCTGCACCTGCAGCAGGATGGAATCCACAAGCATGCATTAAAATCTGCAAAACATCACTTAAGGAAAAGAAAATCTTGGAGCACAATTGCCTCTCACAACATTAATGACAATGGTGTCTACTTGCAGCACAGTACAGCACAGACAGTTGAAGACTTAGCCCTGATCCTGATTTGCATGCTCTGTGCATTGAAGAGAAATCAGTTATTAGAAATATACATGTACAGTATGTTCAGGGCTGTTTGCACCTTCAGTGTGCTACAATCACAAGCACTAAAACATTTCATCATTTACCTCAACGGAGGAACGGAAAAACCTACAGCAGAGCCCAAAACCTGCACGATTTAAAATGAACGCTGAAATCTCCTTAAGCTTTAAAAAACTGTTCCTGCAGTCCAGTTTGAAAACCTCTACAGTCCACTAACAGCTGCTGACTTCAGTGGGTTCCTCTGCTGTATGAATCTTTAAATAACTGGGGCTGGGTATCAAACTTTTTGTATTCTGAGAAAAATGTGTCCAAAGCTTGAAGACCGGTCAAGCAGGGCTGCAAAATACAACCATAAACATAACTAGAGACCATTTATCAGCAGTTTCATGGCGATTCTATAAAATTTCCACCAAAGCAGATGCAGTATATCACTGTGCATTATTGTATTATCAATATCTCATTGTGGGAAAAAGGCTTTCACGACAATATTTGATTTACAGAATTTTGCATCAATGTGATGAAGTACCTTTGTTCTGTGTGTAATTCACTGAATTAGTCGTCAGTCATTTCATCTAGGAGACATGCTGCACATGCATACAGTAGTTTCTCAGTTTAATTTCAAGATCACAATTTACACTCTATCAACGCTGCAATATAAAATACGAGTACTGAAAACGTGGTTTCCACATGGACAGATGCTCATTTCCTTCATGGATTAGGTCAAGTCTGAGTTATAAAAAGAGATTTTGGAGGAGACAACAGTATGTTTTTGAATTAGTCCAGATAAATGTTCTTCAATACCCAGCCCTGGTTGAGCCCCAGAATCATCTACACATGACTATACGACAACTACAGAGCCGTTTTCTTCACATCAAACTACTCCAAGCAACATTTCTGTGACGATTTCATATCTTTCACCAAACCACAACCAATGGCACAAGCACATTTTGTAGAATAACACTTTTAGTAATAAAAATCTCAGTTACAGGCAAAATCTTTCCGACTGCATGTCCGTAGCTAAATGAAAAACTAATTAAAAAGCACAACCGACTCTCCTTTCCTTTCCACACTGACCTAACACCTGTAGAGCTAGCAGCAGATGTGGCACCAGCTCACTGTAAACATAAAAAACATCATTCTACCTGGAGACATTGCAAATCTGAGGATATTACCGGTCCAAATTCCTCTTTTATAATCGTCTCCATTTGGAGCTACAGAGGGGCACAGACTAATATTAGAGGAGTCTGGAAATATGAGACATTTATAGTTGTAGGGAATGCGCTTCATGCTATTACATAACAAGAAATAACCCTGCAAGGAGCTGCACATAAGCAGACCAGCGAAGGATTTGGCCACAATACGCAGTGGTAAAGTTACATTCAATAAAAGAGAGAACTGACCATCGAGAAAAACAAGAAGAGAGGGGGAAGGGGGCTGGTGTTGCTGAGGCAGAGCTGAGAATCCCCTGATAGCTTCAGAAAATATCGACTGCTCTCCACATCTCATGGCAATCAAACTGAATGGAACTGCAGTCCTGCCACAGTTTGTACTGCATGTATCCCAACAGTCACAAGGCAACCCGAGGGAAGTGTTCAGTCGACCGCTAGGCACAGGGTTACGGCTGTTCTGAGCACCTGTTTCTGAAGATCCGTTTTGGCCCCATTTTGCTTTGATATAAACACACACTTACACCCTAAAAGGAAAACGTGAACAGAAAGTGGCAAACTGGTGGCTGCCAGTCAGCATGCACAGGACAGTAACTCAGCATCAGTAGTGAGAAATGAACCCCTCGTGACGACACAAATGAAACCGATTTCACAGGAGGATATGTACAGTAATCTGACTGCTGTGGAAATCTACCTTTTCCATTTCTTTTTGTGCATTCTTGCTGCTTCATGTGTGTAAAAGTGTGTGTGCGATTGTTTTTGACATTCAGCGTGGATGACTTCTCTATTCATTCACAACCCTTGGGACCAGTACAAAAGAAAAGAAACACAACCCCCGTTATAAACAGCGGCATTTCCTCTAAGTGGAGAACCACCCGTACTAGCTAGAAACACAGACTGTACACCACTGAAACACCCACTTATGGAAAATTCACTTGTCTATCTATAACATTGATCTGTTGCTATCCTAGTCAGCTCCACAGCTAATGTGGCTCAGCTAAAGCAGAGAAAAATGGTCTTTTTTCCAGCTCCTTCTCGGAGACTCTCCCTTCCAGTCTCTGGTCAAAGTAAACCGTCTCTGTGAAGACAAGGTCTTGCAGAAACCTCCTTGTTGATCCCTCCCCAGAGGGCTATGGCTTATGCTCTTTAGTGGTCTAATTTGAAACTTGTAAGCTTCAGCCTCCTTGTCTGCAGTGGCGTTATTGCACCTCTCCCTTGATCAGCCAGAAAAGGCCAGAGTGTGTGTGTGTGTGTGTGTGTGTGTGTGTGTGTGTGTGTGTGTGTTCGGGGCTCAGAGAGTCAGGTTTCATATATCAGATGTCACAGTTGACGGTGCTGAAGCCTGGAAGAGTGACGCGTCCCTTCCTCCGGAGGTCGCTCTCTGGGCCCGTGTTGATTCGCTGGATCAGGCTCTTCTCAAAGAGGAGGGGATGGTAGGCACCCAGAGTACAGGCAGCATCGTAGTAGCGCTCGTGGTAGTGGCACAGGTCCGTCTGCCTCATCGAGGGAATGTACTCGTACACGTGTACCTGCTCACACAGCGCCATCATCAGGAGGATACCTGCAGCGCAAACACAGGGAGAAGTCGTCATGTTTACAGTATTTGCAGACTTTGGGGTGCACTTTTTCACCCAAAACTAGTTGGTAGTTAAAGGATAAAAACCAAGAAACCTTTTGATATAAAAAAATAAAAGTCAATCAATCAATCAATTTGTAGAGTCCTTTACAACAGCCCGAAGGTAGACCAAAGTGCTTCACAGTAAAAAACAAGAAAATAACTTAAAAACACTACAGTAACTTAACCCTCCTGCTGTCTTCATTTATTGGCACCAAAAAATATCGTTTCCTTGTCTGAAAAAAATCCAAAACTTCTGAAAAAAATTCCCCAAATTTCTGAAAATTTGCAAAACCTTCAGGAAAAAATTCCAATAATTCCTTAAAAGTTTCCCTTATAAGTTTTGTTTTTAAAAAATCCCCCAAATTTGGCAAGAAAATTCCTGCAAATATTTTCAAAAAATGAGTAAAAATCTTAACATTTTTTCCCACCAAAAATGTTCAAAGACTTCCCAAAAATGTTAAAAATGTGGACATCAGAAGTTTCACTGTGAAAATATATTTTTTTCCCACATTTTCAAACTTTAAAACGGGTTGATTTGACCCACAGGACGACACAAGGGTGAAAACAGGACAAACAATCACAGGCAAATTTAGAATAATCAATTAACCTCAGCATGTTTCTGGACTGTGGGAGAAAACCCACCATGTACAGGGAGAACATGGAGATTCCATGCAGAAAGATCCCAGGAAGGCCAGGACACGAACCGGGGATCTTCTAGCTGCAAGGCGACAGAGCTAACCACCAGGCCACTGTGCAGCCCGTAAAATATACAATAAAACAATAAAACAAACAGCAATAAAACAGCACTAAAATATGACATCTAAAAGAAATAAAAGTCATACAATGTCACCATGCTGCTAGGTATTAAAGCCATTTTAAACTTGAAATACATGTGGTGGCATAAAATACCGACATAGGCAGAAAATGTAAAAACTGAAAGAATAGTTGTTGAACTACTCCTCTGTGATTTTCATAGGAAAACTCAACAAAACCTAAGCTTAAAATCAGAATATTTAATCAAAATCCCTTTTAATTTACATGTCTTTAAAAAACTCAGAGACTTTTTATCTGAACTGCAGGCTGTGCTCACACAGGGCAGATAGACAATTCAGTCTTGTTTCTTTAGATGTTTATGGCATTATAACATTTCTGAGTTCCCTATGGTTCTAGTCATCACTGTGCTGTTTCCATGGCGATAAAAGGCTCCATATTGCAGGGGAAAATGAGCCAACAGTTCATAAAAAGTGACAGGAGCAAAAAATACCCAGAAACTGCTGGAGTTCAGAGGGTTAAGCAACATGTTCTCTTCTCTTTGTGTTTGCTCTTACACGGTTACACACCTGGAGGCTGTCCAGAACAAACAGTGGATCCGCTGGCCACAGAGCAGCTGTACTGAGCTGTTTGCAACGAGATCTAACTTATTTCTTATGATCCAGGGATCAGATTGGTGAAGTTAGACGCTACAAAATCCTTAAGGCAGGGATGTGCCCCAAACAAACCTGTGTGTTATTCAACCATGTTGGAAGGCAAAAGAAAAAGACAAGATAGATGTAACAGCAAACACGTCTGGGTCAATGTATAACTGCAGGACTTTTTGTACCATAGTTGACATTTCAGCTGTTTTCAGGCCTAAAATCAACCTGACCGCCTATAACCAAACACCACACGGCATTTTAGAGAAAGATTCTTCTAAATATTAGATGTACAACTGATTTCTATAGATATTGTAGTAAACCTGTTGACTACTTTATATTAAATAACTCAGAAAGCCTTGGAGTCTGGCCAGTCTTTTCTTCAGGAGGAAATGACATCATGTGGAGCAGGTCATGTGATCTGGAATTAACACACTCCCTGGAGAGGTGTTTTTGTAACGGGGAACTTAGTGGAAAGTGATTTAATTTGTTATTTTCCATGTAAAATGTGATATATTGCCTAAAAAGAAATATCTGTCATGATTATCTCAACCTAATAAAAAGAACACAATCCAAACTATTTCTGAATCAGCTCATTTTATTATTGTTTAGCTCATTAGAAGGTGGTTGGTATTAAATTCAGATGGTTATTTAGTTGATATTTTAGTGATATCCAGTCATTTTTATTAACCCCTCGATGCCTGAATTTATTTACAATGAAATAAAAACATTTCTTTGTGTTTTTGCTTTCCAGCTGATGCTAAAATAAGTGCAGATTGTTAATTTGTCTATTACACATAGAACAGATATATAATAATAGTAACAGATATATAATAATTAGGTCCCACTCCGACCGGAACGGTACGTATTGAATCTGCACTGACCAGCGTTGGGGGAATGGATCCTCTATCTGCAGTCTGGATGAAAGTGGGATGATGAGAATTCATGACAGTAAGCTTCAAGGGGTTAATAAGTGATTGTTTCCATAATAAATAATTATGGAATTTGTAAAGAGAAAATCACAATGAACCTAAAAAAACATTAGTTTTTATTACTTTTAACCCTCCTGTTGTCCTCATTTACAGGCACCAAAAAATATTGTTTCCTTGTCTGAAAAAAATTCAAAAATTTGCGAAAAAATTCCCCAAATTTTCTGAAAATTTGCAAAACCTTCAGGAAGAAAATTCCAATAATTCCTTAAAAGTTTCCCTTGAAATTTTTTTTTTTTTAAATCTCCCAATTTTGGCAAGAAAATTCTTGGAAATATTTTCAAAAAATGAGTAAAAATCTTCCAAAAAAAATCCTAAAAATATCTAAAGTGATTCCATATATATCAGTAAAACTTCTAATATTTTCTTTAAAGATTTCCCAAAAATGTTGAAAATGTGGACATCAGAAGTTTCACTGTGAATTTTTTTTTTTTCCCACATTTTCAAATTTTAAAACGGGTCAATTTTAACCCGCAGGACGACACGAGGGTTAATAAAAATGTATGCAGATATATCCCATGGACTTCAAAAGCCCCTCAGTTACATACTGACCCGTCTCATATTCAGTTGGAATAAACAGGTTTGATGGCTGTTGCCTTTAATTCCAGAAACAACTGACTAAATGAAGCCTAAAGCTGGAGTATGCAATAGATCCAAGACGTATGTTTGGTTGTATTTGTTAAAAGTCTCTTTCCATCCCAACAGCAATCAATAAATCAAGAGCTCTGATAACAAAAGGAGAAACATCTGTTATCTGTGGCAGTCGCAGGCCTGTAAAAAGCCAATCCAATCACTGCCTTCGGTCCGCATGAGATGACTGGATGGCCCACCTGCCTAAATGCACACATTCCCCCTGCAGTACATTCACTGGAGTCTCCACGGAGCAGATAGCACAACAGACACATTTTACAGCTCCATTCAAACCCATTTTACACAGCTAAACATGCCACATTTGTGTATTTTTCAGTGTTCTTTGTGGTCTCTATCCTCCTCCAATTGAACTAGGGAATGTTCACATGTATCTGTGGATCTGTTCTCCGTCTGTCTGCATTGTAGCTTAGTTGTGAGCAAGTGTCATTTGATGGTGTTTAACCCTCGTGTCGTCCTGCAGGTCAAATTTAAAGTTTTAAATGTTTTTAAAGTTTGAAAATGTGGAAGAAAAAATAATTTTCACAGTGAAACTTCTGATGTCCACATTTTCAACATTTTTGGGAAATCTTTGAATATAATCACTTTAGATATTTTTAGGATTTTTTTGGGAAGATTTTTACTCATTTTTTGAAAATATTTACAAGGATTTTCTTGCCAGATTTGGGAGACTTTTTAAAAAAAAAACTTTAAAGAGAAACTTTTAAGGAATTATTGGAATTTTCTTCCTGAAGTTTTTGCAAATTTTCTGAAGTTTGGGGACTTTTTTTGCTGAATTTTTGGATTTTTTTCAGACAAGGAAACAATATTTTTGGTGCCCGTAAATGAGGAGAACAGGAGGGTTAATGTTAGTCTCTGTCAGCTTCAAATGAATGTTTCACAAATGTAGTGAAGTAGCCTATTTGTGTGTTTTTTTTACCATGATGCGGTTTTAATGCACCGTGCTGCTCGATCTTTTCCACCACATGCTTCATGCTTCATCCATTGTGCTCTCAGTAGAGTCTTGTATCCTGTGTACTGCAGCTTAATATGTGGAACTGGCCAAGTGAAAAATGGGATCATTTTTCCACATCCCGTGGCTATACAACTACACTCATGAAAAATAGTGACAAGAATGGATGAGATTCACACAGGTTGCTGCAAGTCCACATACACAAATAACAACTCTGAAGTCAGCATTTTCCTTTGAGAAACACAGAAAATGTGAAGCTAAATAGATAAAATAATCTTTTTTTTTTTTTTTTTTTTACTACTGGCGGTCAGATGAAAACTTTGGTCATCCAAAGTAAAAAAAGTAAATGTTTTCAGTTTACTGTACATGATAGATATCTTTCCACTCCTCATAAAGGGCACTATTAATGTGCACTGATACTGAATACAAGCCCTATTCAAGAGGCCTAAAGGTGCATTAGCCTTCCATACATTTGATAAATCTCTGGGAAAAAGCATTTACCAACATCTCGTCTCCATCTGAAACCTCCGAGGACAGTGGGCAGTTTCTTAGGTGCAAATTTTGCTTGTGAGGATAAATGTGAAGTTCAGCTGTGCTGGTAAAAAGAAGCATGTGTGCTCAGCAAAAGCCTTCTTCAGAGAGAGAAAAAACACAGAACTGAATCCATAATACATGAAGACTGCGACTCTGCCGCCTCAGTGTGTTCTGCATATCTCTCCAGCATATGTTGCAGACACAAAGCGCAGCGAGCTCACGTATATTTAGTTACCTTTTGTTGTTTTTCACTCCTCCTTCCTGCTGATTTCTTTTTATCACTTCCTCTCTGATGATTGCTGTACATCTCATTAGCCTTAGCGACACAGTCTCACAAAGCTGGGATGAAGATGTGTTTATTTTTTCCTAGTAAGATGCTACTCTAATTAGACGTGTCTGTGCTCAGAAGTACATCTGTCAAAGCTGACAATTATTTTTGTTTATTTTTGACAGTTGCATGTCACAATACAATACTGTACTTCACTATTAAAGTGCAGGCAGTCAGTGTTATAAAAGCCCAGCCATTTCCTCACACTACTCAGGAAATACAGATAAAAACAAGAGCTTAAATTTCAGCGGGCAGCTCTTAGACCTTCAGACTAATGTGTGAAATGACCTCAAAGGTCAAATTAACCACTAAGTGTAAGAGTCAACCCACTCTGCCAGAACAACAGGCCATTAGGGGAGCGTTTTCTCTTCTCAAGCGTAGCTACACGTTGAATGTACAGACATGAAAGTGCACTAAGGCATGATTTCTAGCTAATCAAACTGAGCAGCTCTGACAGTGTGAAACCAAGGTCAGTCTGTGTCTAATAGTGCCATGAAACCAGGGCTCGGTGTGGTGTACGATATGTTCACGCTGCCTCCGTATGCCTCTCAGTTCTACAGGTGTTTCCTGATCTTGTTTCACTGCGATCACTGGTCATCAGAAAACGGCAACACCTCGATGCCCTCCAAGACGACGGTGATCCACCTGAACCGCAGAGTCTACAGCAACACGGTGGCCTGCACCGCCCAGGTCTCCACCGACACCCTCAACCGCAGCTTCCCGACCACCAAGCACACAACCCCACCCGAGGTCACGACCTGAGCCGGGAATACTCCACCAGACGCAGCGTCCTGACCAATCACTTGATGCGCTTCAGTTAGAACGAACGGAATCTACGGTGGAATGTGGACTAAAGCATGACACATTTATTAACGTAAATGTACTTTACGCGTGAGTTTGTGCTTGTTCAGTGCGTGTCCATTCAGTTTGTATGCTTGTTTTTATTGTACAGGACACAAAAGTACTAAATGACCAGCAAAATATGTGCAATGTATGTGAACACCCAATCATTCACCTATCTGACTGTTAAAACATCTCTCACTCCTACACCATAGGTTTAGAGTACACAATTTGATGACTTTTTCTGAAATTACCACTCGATCTACGGAGCACTTCTTTTATGTCAAAGTGATGCCATTTGGGAAAATATTTCTACAAATGAAGCCAATTGGAAGGTCCGAGAACTTTGCGGCTTGTCAAAATTCTTCAGCAGTGAGGACAGTTTGTTTCAGAATTAAACCGTTTATGTGCTTTTACTCCTTTACAACCTGATCACAGAAGAATATTGGCTTTTCAATTCCATACTTCCATTTTGAAATACAAAATTGTTTATTTCCATGCATTTTTTCTACAAAACAAAGACCTAGTGCCTATTCTTTGTTGCTTTTCAATCAGTTTGTCGTCGTGCCATGGAAAGGCTAGTCGATTACAGACTTGTGCTTTCATCAGTGGTTAAGTGGATCGATGTATTCATCGTTTAAAATCTGTCTTTTCCTCCTTTTGCTTCCAGCATCTGTAGTGTTTCGGCTGTAAATATTGCAGAATGTGAAAAGTTGCCACAGAAAGACCTTATTGTGAGTTTCACCTCATATGTAGGAAAAAGCTTCTAATCCTGGTCTGCATGTGGGCATGTCTTTGAATTCTGTCCATTTGTGTGTTTGTGCTGTTCCCTCTTTCGATATGGTTTACTTTGTCTTATTGCATTATTTCTCTGCATGTATTCAG
Organism: Amphiprion ocellaris; assembly: GCF_022539595.1. Lineage (NCBI taxonomy): Eukaryota > Metazoa > Chordata > Actinopteri > Pomacentridae > Amphiprion > Amphiprion ocellaris. The sequence continues at coordinate 570,510 of NC_072776.1, read as the reverse complement.
GTACATTCAACTTCGAAACAGTCAGGAACAATGGAGAGGCAATTACTTAGAGCTGTACTTGATTATAAACCTCTGGTCAGACTGAGATGGGAGAACAGGGATGTTTCACAAAGAAATGTGCAGTCTGTCCAGCCGCAGAGAGGGAGGACTGGAGTACATCTGAGGAGATAGCTGGGATGCAACATGCCTTCCAGCTGCTGTTGGTGCACGGATTAAAGGATCTCTCAAGGTTGTTCACAAACTTCTGGACTACAAAAACAAGAATGCAGCATCTGGGAATGGGAATATATACAAACTGCTAAAAAATAATGACTGTAAGTGACATGTAGACAAGACTTCATGCAGAAATCAGCCACGACTGATGAGGACTTGCTCAAGATGGGGTCGTTTCCCTCAGACACAATGAAGACTCATTGCAGAGTTGTGATGAGGCCCAGGCCAATGTGTATTCAGAAACTTCTGACCTGAGCCCGTCTGGTAGTTGATTTGAGTCTATTCCAGCAGCGAATGGATGCCAAGCCTCAGACATCAAAGGGACGCTCATTTTACCATCATTCAGTAATTGTATTTCATTGTTGGATTTAATTGTTTTAATAAATAACATTGCTGTGCAAAAAGAAATACTGCATTGCTGCACTTTGAAACAGCAAAATTAACTATATGACTGAGAGAACGGCGTTATTGTGATGTTCTTTGTCTGATGATGAACAGCCTGAAAGTGCTGCAGCTGCCTCACAGCGATGATGGGAAAAAGCTGCAGCAACTGTGTGAGATTTGAACTTTACTTCAGGAACAATTCATGAGACGTTTGAAAACGGGCAGATGTGAAAACAGCATGATGAAGCTGTGTGTCAAAGCAGAAAGAAAAGGTCTGCATTAATCAGTTACGAACAGACAGAAGCAGTATAATAGGACATATGGTAATATTTGTACAAACACGGCATTGAGTCTTCTCCTCACTTTATTTTAATTTGTTTTTGCAGAGTTGTCTCAATTGAATGCATAGAATAATGCTAGTACTTCTTAATTTTTGTTTAAAAAAATTGCTTGCTGTATAGAGGATAAAGGGACTAAGGTGCCAAATGGATATAAAGAAAATGAGCACATGCAGTAGAAACCTATTATTGTCCATTTCTAACTTGTAAAAACAGAACCTTTCAAATAATTGACACATCTCTAATGACAAAAAGGCAAATGGCATTTGTATCTTATTAAAAGCCAGCCCCAGGTGAGGGCTACGACTGGCCAGACCATCTAATTTAATGTACTTTTAGACTAAAGATGAAGTCTTACAATTAAACAGGCTTTTAGGATTTATTGTAAACTCCTTTTGCCTTTCAGGCTAAGCTATCTAATCAGACTGACTCATGCCAGTACTGCAGAATATAATTAACCCTCCTGTTGTCTTCATTTACGGGCACCAAAAAATATTGTTTCCTTGTCTGAAAAAATTAAAAAATTCGGCAAAAAAATTCCGCAAATTTCTGAAATTTTGCAAAACCTTTAGGAAGAAAATTCCAATAATTCCTTAAAAGTTTCCCTTAAAAGTTTTATTAAAAAATATATAAAATCCCTCAAATTTGTCAAGAAAATTCTTGTAAATACGTTCAAAAAATGAGTAAAAATCTTCCAAAAAATCCTAAAAAAATTCCATATATATGAGTAAAACTTCTAATATTCTCTTTAAGAACATTCACAAAAAAATCAACCAAAATCCAGCAAAATTCGCTGGATTTTGGTTGATTTTTTTGTGGATGTTCTCAAGAAACATTTTTTTAGCATTTCTTTTTTTCACCAAAAAATGTTTAAAAATTTCCCATGTTGAATGTTGAAAATGTGGACATCAGAAATTTCATTGTGAAAGTAGATATTTTTTTTCCACATTTTCGAACTTTAAAACTGGTTGATTTTGACACGCAGGATGACACCAGGGTTAAGTGCAATTGCTTCAGTATCAGCAGTTGATATATCAGTAGATGCTGGAGATCCAGCATAAGAATAATGATCTGTCTCTCAGAGGTAAGACTCCTGCCATAATTGGATTCCTGGTGAACACAGCTGTGTAAGGGCAAAAGCATATTGAGTGATCTACAAAATTATAGAGGTAGAAAACCAATATGAAGTGCATATTGACATGCTGAAGAGTTCCTGTGGCGGGCTTACAGTGGTCACATTTCCATCACCTCCTGCATGGATGTGCTGCTTTGGAGTGTGTTGCCTTGTCACTGTGCATGCTGGTAATCTCACTGTGCATAGTGAAGATAAAAATTTCATCAAGTCTCAGGTTGTGTGTATGTGTTTGCACCTATATCTGTTCCAGGGGCAGGCAAGGAAATGGGAAGATAAGAGTACAAAGACGACTGCTGGAGAACAGACAAACACTGCATGTGTACCCACTGCATGCATCGACGCAGGGTTTTCCCTTCCATAGAAAACGGCTTATATGCAGCTCCCTGGTGTTTGTACAGACAGCGTGAAGCCAAATGAACATTAGATTGCATTTAGGCGACATATAAATGACTGTTAAAAACAACAGTGAGGGCTCCATGTGCCAACAATAAACAGGAAGGTGGCTTATCTCAAATGGAACGGGAAGCTGGCAGCAGGAGTAGTCTGCCAATGTGGACAAACATTTGTGTGATCACGTTATGTCTTTTTCTGATAAAATGTGCTTTTTTTAACGTGAGAAAATGTTCCTATGTACCAAAATGCAGGTGAGAGCGTCCTTTGTTACCATCCTAACCTAGAGTTGCCTTTCAAGGTTTGAGAGGCAACTTATCTAAATAAATAACTGAATATAAATGAGTCAGGAAGCTGTGTCACACTGACCACTATCACCATCAGCACCTGTGTTACATGCATGACCAGTGGCAGGTTTGTATTTCTTCATGGAGCGCAGACTGGAGAAGACAAGAAAACATCTCATTCGGAGTCACTCAGCAGCCCAGGATTAGCCGGATGTCATGTGGTGGATCATCGCTGGTGACCAGAGGTGGGTCTGTGGCTACCACTGAGAGAAGAACAACAGGTTTTATAGTGGAAGAGCCTAAAACCGGACAAGATGCCTGAGGTCAGGAGTGTAGGAGCTGCATTCTCACTGGTTTGTTCAACATCCACCTGGTAGTACTACGGGAACTAGTCGCCCAAAGTCGGACTGTCAAGGCAGAGTTCTGTCGTAACGTCCGTCCGTCCGTCCGGCCGTCCGGCCGATGTTCAACTCCTGCTTCCTTCTTCTCCAACTATCCTGCCCCTGATTGGATGAACGCATCGACTCGGGAGCTGTCAGCTCCTGGGTTTCAAGCTGGCGGCTCAGTCGCAAACTTTCTCTTTTATTATGAAAACACTTCAGAGAAAAGTATTTCTGGAAGCATCTGAGGCAAGAAATAATCTGTGCAGCAGCTGAATTTGTCCAGGTTTTAGTTCACTGATGGCGAGTTTAAACGTTTGATGAAAGTTTCGTGATGCGTTGGACCTCCGCATACCGCATCGAAGTTCCATAAAGTAGAAGTCGAGTCTATTGTATCCAAATGAGCTGCAGCCCGCTCCACGGAAACACACCACAGTCGGACCAGCATGCAACACGGTGCATTTCACAAAGACAATGAATGGGATGTGGGAAATTGCCATATCAAGTGGACACGTACCTTTAGGGTGACGTCAGGGGACACCTGGACAGGTAACAGTCTATCACAGGTTCACCTGGACAGGTAACAGTCTATCACAGGTTCACCTGGACAGGTAACAGTCTATCACAGGTTCACCTGGACAGGTAACAGTCTATCACAGGTTCACCTGGACAGGTAAGAGTCTGTCACAGGGCTACACCTAGAGACAAACAATCACACTCACATTCACACCTACAGACAGTTTAGAATCATCAATTAACCTCAGCATGTTTGTGGACTGTGGGAGGAAGCTGGAGAACCTGGAGAAAACCCACACATGTACAGGAGAACATGGAGACTCCATGCAGGAAGATCCCAGGCTAGTAAGTGAATTTCTAGCTGCAAGGCGACAGAGCTAACCACCAAGCCACTGTGCAGCCCCTGTCGTAACGTAGTGACAGAAGAAGATTGTATGACAGTATGTGGACCACAGCGCAGTGTCTATTAATGGTTTTTCTTTGCGATTTCCCTCTCTTCACCAAGATGTAATTGCAGTTTAAGAGTCACTGTCTTGGCATGGTGATGAAGAAGTTTCACACTTCACACTGATGGAGCTTGACAGGTTTACATGACAGCGCTTCCAGGCTGCACTGAACCCCAACACAAAGATGCTACTTCAACAGGGATAGCAGGCAAATTTAAATGAGGTTCGGCTTTTGATTTTTACAGCCACAGTCTTGGAATTTTTTGATCACACCCCTTATGTGTGCATGCCCATACGTGTACTCACCTATGAAGCCCGATGACGGGGGATTGGGCTGGATATTCTCCTGGGTGTTGCCTTGGATCACATCCCAGAGTCGCCACACGTAGCTGGGGTGGAGGATGTAGAAGGGCTGGTCAGGATGGAGCTTGCGGTGCTCCACGTACGGACCAAACAGGTTGTAGTCTGGGCTGGCGTACCACTGCCAAGACATGAGAAAGACTTCTGTTAAAGCAACAGAGCTGCCGAATCACTTAAAACCATTTGTTGACACTTCTGACATAAAAAAATAGTTTCCAAACATGTTTTCAAAGGATTTTTGCTCAAAGCAGAGAATTAAGTTTTTATAAACGCCCTAAAGGGATCTCTATATAATTACTCCTTACATGGCAGTAGCATATGTAATGTAGCAGAAACATGTGATTTCATGGATGTTTTGTAAATTAGTCATCACCTAATTGATTTATGAATTGATTAATCCTAACCTGAAGTGATAAATAAAGCATGCTGTCACTGGAGTTGTTGAAAAAAAAAAAAAGATGGATTCTGAATTGTAACTGCAAATTTCTTCATATGTACACAGTCTTCAGCCTGTGACTAATGTCAAGTATTTAAAGAAATGACAGAGAAAGATCCTATAATGTCAACTGATTAGGGAGACATCTGGAAGTTGCACTTTTATGACTCCATTCCAAAGAAAACCATTAAAAAACCTTCTAAGTAAAGCACTCCTCACCAATGTTTTGAGTTGCGTCAGGCTACATTTGAGTCTCATTCACGTAATCTTCACAGATAGTAGGATGATGTTTCATTTATGTGAGGTTTTTGTTGTTACAGTTGGAGATAAATTATGTATGAGTGAAACGATTGAACAAAATGGAACTAAAACATAATGAGAAAAAAATGACCAACATTACAGAAACAGAACATTGTTCAGTCAAAGCACTGGGACAGGAAGTATGTGGTGCAGGTACAGTGTGTATCGTCGTATAGGAGAGCACATGGATAATCTTCTCCTGCCTCCAGGTCAGCCTTTCAACAGAAAATAATTGAGTCGCTCTCCCCAGTTTTTCCATATACACATAATCATTCATATGTAAGAGCCGTGTTTCGCGTAAGGAAATTAGAGGGCTTTGGAGACAATCAGAACAAGAACGAGTGAACAAAGGTTGTCCAAACAGCCGGGCAAATTATACGCCTCTGACAAAAATCATTAGATGCTCTGTACAGCCCTGCTGAACACAGAAATAAAAGCTTTCTGTGACTGAAGCCGGCCCACACACTGTCCAGACATATTACAGCTGACGAAATATAAGAAAAGAGATGCAATCAGTGTCCCACATAGCAAGGAAAGAAAACACATCAGGCTATAATTTATATTTCTTATTCTGTATATAAAAGTTCTCAAATTTTACAGTTGAAATAAAGAAGATCCAGAAAATCACTGTCCACATCTTTTTGGTTTTCATATAGTCAGATGAAAAAAAATAACACAAGTTTTTCTTTTTACTATAGTGACTCTGACCGCCTTTTAAACGAAGCACCCATCACTTCCAACATAGATTTTATCCTACTTAACACAGGCATTGTGCATCTTCCTGTCCATTTTGGTTGCCTGGATCCGTACAGGACTTAAAACAACAGAATTACTGCAACTACATTTGAAACTAGCAAACACTTTCATTTTCAATCAATCTGCTCTTTCATAGAAACGATTACAGAAGGTCCTCGGTTTATGGCGTCCTCAACCTACAGCGTTTCATCGTTATGTCAGAACTGGTTACGTGGAACTAGTTGAGGAGCGGATGAATACGTCATCATGGTGCTATCAGACAGCTTTGTTTCCATTCTCTGGTTGTACTCCACCTTGGATTGTGCTACATTCACTAACTTTTTATCCTTCATTATGGCTCCCAGCATAAGTCAGACTCTTCTGATGCTTGGAAGAAAAGGAAAGCCGTCTCCATGGGAGTGAAATTAGATAGAATAAAACGCTGGGACCAGGAAGAAACACCGACCAACATGGGTGAAGTTGTAAAAACAGGTCAACATATTGTAGCGACCCTCTGTGATGAATGAGTGATACTTTATCTGGTTCTCTGCTGGTTTATTGAACCTTCACACAGGTTACTGTGGAACGACAGAATAACTAGAAAAACCCCATAACTTAGCTCCAGAATTAGCCACCGTTCCCAGCTCTCTCTACTGCTGACTCTCAGCCAATCAGAGGTGAGCTAACTAAACATGGCACATTCACTGACATTAGGGAAATCTGGAACTGAACAATAAACACTGAAACATCAACAAACTCGTCCAGGTCCTGGTGATCGTAGGAGCTTCAGCAGAAACCAGTCGGACTTCTCTGGAGGACCTTTCTAGAAACGTCTTCCAGAGAAGTCCGGCTGGTTTCCCTTTGAAGCTCCTCCGGTTTAAAGGTGGAACATTTCAGGTCCTGAACCTCCTCATTAGTCTTTGTCATGGTGCCCGTTGCTGCTAAACTCCCACAATGCTCTCTGCTTTAACATGCATGGCCCATCGTCCAAAATGACGGACAAAATAACAAAAACAAGACACGGAATGACAAAAACTAGACAAAAATGACAAAAACAAGACAGAAAACAATAAAAACCAGACAAAAATGATAAAAATGAGACGCAAAACGACAAAAACGAGACACAAAATGATAAAAATGGGACACAAAACGACAAAAACGAGACACAATATGACAAAAACGAGACACAAAATGACAAAAACCAGAAACAAAATCATAAAAATGAGACACAAAATGATAAAAACGACACGACACAAAACGGTGAGCTAACTAAACGTGGCACGTTCACTGACATCAGGTAAATCTGGAACTGAACAATAAACACTGAAACATCAACATCAACAACAGTATCAGTCCGTTACAATATTCTGTTATCTTCTAGTAAAAGGATTCATTCATGCATGAAAGTCATTGGCATTCATGACTTTTATGAAGAACTGATCGATATCGTGATGCACGGAACGGATTTGGTTACATTTTCACTGGAGTTCTGACTTATGGTGAAGACCTGCTTACATCTATCAGTAGGAACAGAACTCTGACTTAAGTCGAGGACCTCCTGTATTTACCTCCAAGTTACATAAGGCAGAGAAACCATCACATATTCATGTTTAAGAAGTTGTACCACACCAATTTGAAGTCGAGAGAAGAGAAAGAATCATGATACTTGGACTGGTTTGGTCATTAAACACAAAAAACTGTAACAGTAAGAATTCTGTGAGATGTAGAAAGATAATAAATGAACTTCTGAGGGAGCAGGACATAACCAGCAGACTGCAATGCACCAGAAGCTGCAAGGAACCACACTCCAACAACAATACACGCCAGTTATTATTTTTACAGAGTAATTACTGGCATCAGCTGAGGATCACGTACGAAATAAAGCCATCGAGACAAAGGTCAGGTGTCACTTTATTCAGCTTTATGTTCTCTTGGTGAGCAATGTGAAAAAAACCTGTAGCTACATAACTAAATGCATGTTTCGATTCTGGCCACTTTAACAAAACAAATTAATTGTTCAGCTGCTTTTCTCCAGTTTTTCTCAAAAATGATTCTTCTTTGGCGAATAGAGCAGCTCTGTGTTGTGTGATAATATACTGTGTGATAGGACTAAAGGTTAAAGCCAGACAATTAGTCGTGGTGTTCATTCAGAGGGACGAGTGCATCAATTACAAAAATGTAATGGTGGAAAAAGGACGAGGACATTTTTAATATTCCAGTAAGTGGCCAAATACCTTGAATGATTCACACAGTAGGCTGCGTGCGGCGTGCAAATCAATTTTAATTGCAAATCTACTCACATGAGTCTAGAATCTCATTGATTGTGGCAATAGACCATCCCCTGAATAACAAGTATAAGGAAGCGTGAAAAAGAACAGGAGAGAGGGGGGTGTGAGAAGGGAGCCATACAAAACCCTGCTTTGGAAACGTGCAGACATCAGAGCCTTTTCAAGGGCAGGTGGAAGTCAGAAGTAGGGGCAGAGATGGATGAGAGCAGGCGGCGGATATGAGCGAGAAGGGAATAATGAGGGGAGAATGATCAACTGCAGGTGTGATAAGCACTGGCATCATGTTTGCGTGTCGAACATTCCCACGCGTTGCCTCAGCTGCACGCGTGTTCGGAGAACTGTTTGCATTTTCTATCTGTGCATCATGACCTTGGTGTCACAATAAATCCATCTTCTATTGAAACTCCTGCGGCAAAAGCAGCACCAGGCTGCAGCCCTCCGAACACGTACCTTGTTTAAGTTGATGGTGTAAGGTGCAGGGTCCCAGGCCACCAGAGTTACATTCTTGTAGATAGAGCTCGTGTTGAATTGATGCCGAGGATTTGCCAAGATCTGTAGAGGAAAATATGAAGTGTGAATTTGAGTTTCAAATGTGAGTAGCAAGCAAAAAGTCATGCATGTTCACCCTCGTGTCGTCCTGCGGGTCAAATTGACCCGTTTTAAAGTTTGAAAATGTGGAAAAGATATGTTTTCACAGTGAAACTTCTGATGTCCACATTTTCAACATTTTTGGGAAATTTTTGAACATTTTTTGGTGGAAAAAAAGAAATATTAAAAATGTTTCTTAAGAACATTCACAAAAAAAAATACTTTTTTGTGAATGTTCTTAAAGAAAATAGAAGTTTTACTGATATATATGGAATCACTTTAGATATTTTTAGGATTTTTTTGGGAAGTTTTTTACTCATTTTTTGAAAATATTTACTAGAATCTTCTTGCCAAATTTGGGGGATTTTTTTTAGAATAAAACTTTTAAGGGAAACTTTTAAGGAATTATTGGAATTTTCTTCCTGAAGGTTTTGCAAATTTTCAGAAATTTATGGAATTTTTTTTGCTGAAATTTTGGATTTTTTTCAGACAAGGAAACAATATTTTTTGGTGCCTGTAAATGAGGACAACAGGAGGGTTAAAGCCAGAAAGCAAATTATTGAATATGTTGTGAAAATGTTTTTATTGAGAAGAAGATTGATAAAAATATTACACCTGCTGGGTAAATAAAGCTACTGCCAGCAGCTGCTTAGCTTTGCTTAGCTTACTGTAAAAACAACAGGCAGCACCAGACTGAGTTTTGTGTTGAGTTGTGTTGTCAACCATCAAATACTGCACACAGTTCCTGCCTCTAGTCAGGAAACTGCACATGACTGTATATATTAAGCTTTAAAGGTGCTTCTGTGCCTTTGGACATAACCAGTTAGCAGTTCCTCAATGCTTCCAGGCTTAAGGCTAAGCTAGGCTTGCTTATAGCAGGGGTGTCAAATATGCGGCACGCGGGCCAAAACCGGTCCTCCAGAGGCCCCAACTCAGCCCAGAGGACGACTTAGTAAACTGTAAACATTTTTAAACTCTAAAATTTAAATAATTTCTATACAAGTTGTTTTGATCCTAAAGTAAATGCTAGATTGCTCATTGTTTTTTCCATTTTGTGTCTCCTTTTTGTAATAATTTGGCTTTTTTTGATATTTCTTGTCTTTTTGTCACTTTGTTTTTCATTTTTGTCGTTTTGTGTTTCCTTTTTGCCTCGCTTGTGTTTTTTGGTCTTATTTTTGTCACGCTGTGTTTTGCCTTATCTGTTGTTTTGCATAGCGTTTTTGTTTTGTGTTTTTTTTTCTTGCTTGTGTTTATTTTTGTGTCTTTTTTGTCTCGCTTTTGTCATTTGTCTTGTTTGTCCATTTTTTTATGCTTTATAACTTTTCTGTCTCTTTTGTTTTATTTTCGTTTGTCTCATTTTTTGTAATTTTATTTCTTGCTTTTGCCGTTTAGTGTCTTGTTTTTGTTGCTTTTTGTCTTTTTTTGTCTGACTTTTGTGATTTTGATCATAAAGTAAAATACTGCACCATTCAGTTCCAGATAGCTGTGACTAAATGTTGTGTTCCTTTGTAGACACTCTGTGATCTGTGAGTTATAATGTGTAAATGATAAACTGAGGTTGAATGTTGATGAAACTGAATTTATATTTCTTAAGAAACTGCAGATTGTTCACAATGTTTTGTAAAAAGATAATTCCTTAAATGTGAACATTTTGAGAACGTACTTTTTTGCACTAAAACAAAAGAAAGATCTGGAGTTGTGGTTATTTATAGGTTATTATGCTGTGATTTTACTGGTCACTGGAGATGAAACTGGGCTGAATGTGGAACCTGAACTAAGATGAGTTTGACACCTCTGGTGTATAGCATCACACTGAACAAGGAATACAAGAGTGGTATCCATCTGTTTACAAAAAAGACAAAAAGTGTACAAAGCAAACAATAACCTATTTATACATCCAGAAAAAGGGTGCACTATGAAGGAAGTTTGACAAATCCAG